>NC_054705.1:36356623-36421623 GCF_016097555.1 Gigantopelta aegis | reverse complement strand
TTTTGGTAGTACTCCACCAAATAGCATCTCGGCTGGGTCAAAGTTCGAAGTGATGAGTTAAAGCCGTGAGTCCTGCCATTGGTGATAAATGTGACAATGGTTGCTTGCATCAAGTACAGTTTTATGTAGGTAATAAATGCATGCAATTTTATTTGATGCAGTACCAGTATGTCAAGTACACTAGTGCTTGAAACATGCATGGGGTGCCTGTAAAACTAAGTACTACCATTTTGTGCGGTACTGACGGGGCTTGAAACAACATCCTGTTATCTCGAAAATGAGCCATGAAAGGTGCCATTTAACTCGGTCACTACTTTGGGTGAGGTGTTGTAGTATTCATATCTATGGTTCATATTCTGGTTGATACGTTGTGTATAGTAGTTTTAGGCCAATATCTTAACACTGTCACAAATGGGATTTTATTTGGTATTGTCTAACTTATAAGCCTTTAATGTATAGCTGCCATTTTGTTTTGGAATTTTCGGAGTTAAAACTTCAAGTGAAATGAGCACCCTTGTATTATGTTAAAAATGCATAAACTGTTTGAGAAATTTGGACTACACTATAAGGGGTGAGTGCGATATGTGGACATGTTGACGGACTGTAAAACGATCGTTTTATAATGTTTGTCTTTTGACAGGTTGGTAATAATTAATTCCTCGTGAGACAACATGATAAGTCTTCTGGTACGTGCAGTCCTGTTGCTTCTCTGCGTACAGAGCGGTCAGTATAGTTCTTTTGTTTTGTGTAATAATATTTAATCATCATCGAATGCACACTACCTTCTCTGTGAAACTTATGATAAATACATGCAGGAAAAAAACCCCAAACGACGCAAAACTGAAAATAACGCACGAAATATCCACGAATATATAGACTGTGATGATGAAAGCGCTGGACAGACATTCAGTTACAAGTGTTCAGGAATTGATCACATTAAGATCTGGAAGTCACCATCATTAAACTTGTTGGGCCGAATTTACAAAGTCTGTTTAGATCTTATAAGCGTGTAACTACATACATACAGAGCCGGTTTATCCTAGTAGCACTTGTATCATTCATATCACCGATGATAGTGATACTGCATAGTGCAACATCCCCCCACCCTTATTTATAAAAAAAATAATTACTGTTCATATCAGTCATTTGTCTTCAACCAATAAGAATATCTGTCTGGTCGTTTCCACGGGAGACAATTCCCTAGATCGTGTATGAGAGAGAAAGTACTGACTGGATTTTTGTCATTTGATTGTTGGAACAACTTTTAACCAGTGCACCACGACTGGTATATCAAAGGCGTAGGGGTGTGTGCTATCCTGTCTATGGAATGGTGTACATAAAAGATCCCCTGCTACTAATGGAAAAATGTAGCAGGTTTCCTCTCTATATGTCAAAATTACCAAATGTTTGACATTCAACAGCCGATTGTTATTAAATCAATGTTCTCTAGTGGTGTCGTTAAACAAAACAAACTTAACGAACTTTTCCATGCCCTGCCTGTAAGAGAACTTCCACTCCATGGACTAGTTAAATGTCTGTGACGTTTATTTAAAAAAGAAGTCATTTTGTCCAAATAACTTTATCGTTTTTGCTAGAATTTGAGGATTTGCCCCCCACGCCCGTTTCGTCTCGTACGCTTATGTGTGGCGATACTATTCAACGTGAATGTCATTTGATCGTATGTATTATAATATATGTTCAGGTTCATGCTTATGTTGATATACTGAACAGAAACGCGACAAGGAAACAGAAACTGTAAGAATAAGCGACTTAATCTTTGTGAATAACTAGACTGTTAAGAAAAGAGTTGGGTAGACATACACTATAAAATTGGCATTATTCCATTAATTCATTTTATAAGACTGATACCAAGTACAGCATGCAGCTTTAAATAAAACGTGATGTATTTTATTTTTTTTATTTTTTTTGTGTGTGTTTTTTGTTGGTATGCAAAACTAATTACCTTCCGCAGGTTTGGAACAAGTCATACTGATTCCCGAGAAATGTGTGACATCATCCCGGAAAACTGAATTATAACGGTGGATTTCCCCCAAGCTAGAGCATTGATTAAGCAAGATGTTGTAAGTATTGTTTCACTGACTCTCTGATAGTGTCATAGCAGGCCCGCAGAAACTTTGGTTGGGGGTGTTTTTGGTGGATACATGCGTGAAGTCATCCCGGGAAAGGGGCGAGATTTAGCTCAGTCAGTTGAGTGCTCGCTTGAACTGCTTGTGTCGCAGGATCGAACAACCTCGGTGGATCCATTGAACTGAGTGATGTTTTACTCGTTCCAGCCAGTGCACCACAACTGGTCAAAGGCCCTGGTATGTGCTATCCTGTCTGAGAGATGGTGCATATAAAAGATCCTTTTTTGATACTGAAAAAAGGTAGCGGGTTTCCACTCTAAGACTCCAATAGGCAATGATTAATAAGTCAATGTGCTCTAGTGGTGTCGTTAGACAAAATAAAAACTTTAAACTCATCCGGGAAATACAACCATTCGATGCCTGAAGCAATTAGGGCCGGATTTAGAAAGTCCGTTCTTGACCTACGCTTGTGTAACTACATTTTATTTCAACTAATTTTCGTGTTTATATCCAATTAAGGTTCAAGCACGCTGCCCTGGGCACACACCTCAGCTATCTGGGCTGTCTGTCCAGGACATTGGGTTAGTTGTCAGTTGGTTAGTGGTTAATGAGAGAGAAGAGGGTGTAGTGGCCTTATACCTACCCACTGATCCCTTAAGAATTTGCTGTGTACCTACAAGCCTGTATTCCGATGGCTTAACCGAGGCCGGTTGTAACTACATAATGAATTTACGAAGATAATTTGTTATTTTTTGTTGAGGGTTGTTGTTGTTGTTGTTGTTGTTTGCTTGGGTTTTGTTTTTTTGTTTGTTTGTTTGTTTGTTTGTTGTTGTTTTGTGTTTGTTTGTTTTGTTTTTGTTGTTGTTACGAGTTTTTGGCACTGGCATTTAAGCATTGCAATTCGGCCCATACATGTGTGTGTGTGTGTGTGTGTGTGTGCGTGTGTGTGTGTGTGTGTGTGGGGGGGGGTGATGGCGACACAGTAACCCAGACACTGTTCCTACGAACCTGCGTACTTTTAAAGTACCTGAGAATCTCACTTTTTGTTTCCTCCAGAAAATAGCATACACACATCAGGGTTTAATTTGTAGTGTTTCATTTGTTTATAAAAAGTAGTCCCCCCCCCCCCCCCCCCAGCATTTTGATCAGGGTATGGTCATTGGTTTTTTCTCTCAACATGCATTGTTGAAATAAAATTTGTTTTGCAGTTCGTGTGTATAATGAAATGAGAAGTCTTCCCGGGATATAGGAACCTCAGTTAGATCAACTTTTTGACAGACTAAAACTTTCATTTTATAATGGTTGTCTTTTGACAGGTTGGCAATAATTAATTCCTCCTGATACAGCATGTTAAGTCTTCTGGTACCTGCAGTCCTGTTGCTTCTCTGCTTACAGAACGGTCAGTATATATATAATGATTAATCATCAAAGAGTCGTTTACGGCATTAGAGGTGGAAGGGGTTTTGTTTAATAGAGGAGACATAAGGTGCAACTTTCTAAAAGAAGTTCATCAATATTAACTGCCTGCTTGGAACAATGTAGTGACGCCCACTTTTATACGTTCTTAATATGTAAGGGTGGGTGGTGGGTACGTTAATACTCGAGGTATCAAGCATCGATTCTTTTACAAATGTTTGTTTTATTTAGCAGCACCACAAGAGCACATTGTTTAATTAATCATCGGCTATTGGATGTCAAATATTTGGTAATTCTGACACGTAGTCATCAGATGAAACCCGCTACATTTTCCCTAATGCAGGAACGGATCTTTTATATGCACTTTCCCCAAAGACAGGAACACGCACACCACGGCCTTTGACAAGTTGTGTTGCACTGGTTGGAACGAGAAAAAACCCACAATCAGTTCTATAGATTCATTGAGGTGGTTCGATCCTGTGATGCAAGGCACCTCAAGCGAGCATTCAACCGAGTGAGCTAAATCCATGTTACAAATGAGACAGTTAACTATAGCAATGCCTTTTCTGATATTACCGGCCTCGGTGGCGTCGTGGTTAAGCCATCGGACATAAGGCTGATAAGTATAGGGCTCGCAGCTCGGTACCGGCTCCCACCAAGAGCGATACTTATGGACTCAATGGGTAGGTGTAAGGCCACTACACCCTCTTCTCTCACAATAACTACTAACAATTAACAACTAATACACTGTCATGGACAGACAACCCAGATGATGAGGGATGTGCCCGGGACTGCGTGCTTGAACCTTAATTGGATATAAGGAAGAAAATAAGTTCACATGAACATGAAAATGTGATATTAGCAACTTTTAATCTTTCAGGAGTGACTTTTACCTGTACAGACTATACAGACTTATGTTCGCACAGTGCCTGTTATGATAGACATCTTATGTACTGCATGAAGACGTGTCGTATTTGTACAGGTATTGGTTAATAGTGTGTTTAATAGTGCAACAGTAAACATAATCGCAATGTGAAATATCATTTAAGTATTGTCGAAAAAAATAAATACAAGATAAGTATGACTGTCGTAAAATCAAATATAACTTTTCTTGTAATATCAATTGTAGTTTCAACTGTTCTTTAAATTCAAATATAGCTACACATACTGTAAAGTCAAATAACAGATTTGTAAAGCTAAATGTGAAATCAATATAATTCACGACTGAATGTATACATTGTTTGTAACGTAATATAACTTTTCTTGTAATATCAACTATAGTTTTCAACTGTTACAATATATGAGTGAAAATGTGGATGTCTCTGAATTTTCGTTAGTATACTATTAACATCACTGGTCTAGTACTGCAGCATTTAAAAGCAAGATAAAGACTGTTCATGTAAAGAGATAAAAGTTAAAAGGGTAAACATATTATAGGTAAACCTGGCTGCAAGAAGTAGCACAATAACAGTTAGTTAATGCTTGGGTCATACTCACTGAGTCCCTTGGGCCATAGTCAGTGTATTCAAGTGATGCATCCACAATGATTCAGGACTGTTCAATTTAGTTTTGTCAAGATCGGCAGTTAATTTTGAAATTACAATCGTGTCCTGTTGTGTTGTAAATTCAAATATAGTTGCATGTATTGTAAAGTCAAATAATAGATTTGTGAAGCTAAATGTAAACTCAACGTAATTCATGATATTTGCATAAGGATATTTCTTCTGTTTTGAGACACTGACTGTGTAGAAGGATACTTCAGAACTCAGAACCCACACGAACCCTGTCGTCCGTGTGAGGAAGCAACAGTAGAAGACAAAACCAAAGGGATATTTGAAAACTATTGTCCACAATGTCAAACTAATGGGAGACATGGTCAAGATTGTAAACATAACTGCAGTGAAGGATGCGTACAAAAGAAATGTGATCGTTGGACTGGTGTCTGTGAGAGGTGTAAAACTGGCTATTATGGAAGTAAATGTTTCAAATGTGGACACTGTGATGTCTGTGATGAACAAGGTGTCTGCAGTGGTAGCTGTCATCAAGGGTGGTTTGGAATCTTTTGTAAGGACAATTGTTATGTGAAATGCAACAAATGTGACAGGTCTACTGGACAATGCTATCAATGTGCAGTAGGTTATTCTGGTACTTACTGCACTGAACCCTGTCCCACAACATGTAGGATTATATCTTGTCAACAAGATGGCACGTGTCCTGAAGGTTGTAAGGATGGTTTCTATGGAGACAAGTGCTCAAAAACCTGCAGCACCAACTGTTTAAACAAACGTTGTCACCAAGGTAACGGATCGTGTGCAGATGGTTATCTTCTGCGTTACCTTGGCGAAAAGTTTGACATTACGTGTCATGGAATGTGTCTTGGCAACTCCTGTGACAGTCCTATGGGTAAATGTAAAGAGGGTTGCAGCAAGTCCGATGTGTACGGTCCTTTCTGTAACTATACTTGTAATGGTAACTGCGAGTCTGTGCGATGTCAGAGTGATGAGTCTGGTAATGTTCTGTGTAGTGCTGTGTGCATCCGTGGTAAAATGGGAGACCACTGTACAGAGGACTGTCCTGCGTATTGTCACGGATCATGCGATCAAACATCTGGTAGGTGTTTAAAATTATGTAGGTCTAGAAACGACTGCTCTGAAAGGTGCCCTGTTAACTGTCTCACGGACAACTGTCTCCAGGACAACGGCACCTGTACACATGGTTGCAAACCTTCTTTCTATGGAGCCCCGTGTTCTAAGCTCTGCAGTAATAACTGTAGGAAATCAAATTGTCATATGGATCCAGGACTAACCTGCGTGGATGGATGTGTTGGTGGGTGGAGAGGAAACTACTGTGAACAGAAGTGTCAAGACATTTGTTCTGTTTGTGACCAAAACTCTGGAAGATGTAGTGGGTGCCTGGAGGGGCTGTATGGGGATAACTGCGATAGTCTTTGTGCTGACGGGTGCCCTGTGTGTAATCAGGTCTCTGGAACATGTATGGCGCCCCGAGATGAAGATCAAAGAAAAAACATTGGTGAGTATTTATACGGAGCATTTCTTTTATTTACATTTTTACCCAGTATATATCAAGGAAAGTTTTTGTTTGTTTGTTGTTGTGTTTTGTTTGTTTATTTTTTTCCTTTTGTGTGTGTGGGTGATTTAGTTTCTTTGGGTTATTTTTAAAAAGTAAATGTTATTATTCCATGAATTGTCACATTTATATCAATATCACCTAACTGCGCAGATTGGGTATATTATTTAATGCATATTTATGCATAAACCCGGACATTGTTTCAAAGTGAAACACAAATAAGTCACAACTAAAAGAAAGGAAAAAAAACCCTTGACATTAAATATCCATCTAATGAATTTATTAACAATACACTTTACATTTTCCTATGTATCTACATATTATTCTTGATCTAGTTTATTCGTCTATACATGTACATTGTTTCTTGTACGTGTATTTTATTCATCTATGTATTCATTCTTGTTGTACGTGTATTTTATCCCTCTATACATCATTTGTTTGGTGTATGTGTATTTTATCCCTCTGTACATCATTTGTTTGGTGTATGTGTATTTTATCCCTCTATACATCATTTGTATGGTGTATGTGTATTTTATCCATCTATACATTATGTGTTGGTGTACGTGTATGTTATTCCTCAACACATTTATTTCTTGTTGTGCCTGTGTTTAATTTCTACATTATTTCTTATATAGACACGTGCACTATACATTGAAAGAAAAACTGTTCATAATATGGACCGGAAGCCTAAAATAATTTGAATAAAATTATTGATTGATTAATAATTCATATATATACAATTTCTTCTTGTACACATGTAATTTATTTCATTCCTATATATTACAAATTAGTGTCTTACTGTAAGCATTTTATTTATCTATACTGTATTACTTTTCCATTTATTTTGTTCCTATATATTGGGTGATTCATTGAAAAAATATAAGTCTGGATGAAGGAAAGAAGTGCATTTCATTCTGGACGAACTACACTACAACCGGCCTCACTAACCCACTGTCCTGGACAGACAGCCGATATAGCTGATGTATGTGTGCCCAGGACAGCGTGCTTGAAGCTTAATTGGATATAAGCACGAAAATAAGTTTAAATGAAATGAAATTTAGTAGAATGTGTTGACAATCGTTTTAATAAGTATCGTAGGTGTTGAATAGGTGGGGCGGGATTTCGCTCAATCCACTGAGTGCTCGATTGACGTGCTTGCGTCACAGGATCAACCCACCTCGGTGGATCCATTCAACTGATTTGGGTATTTTTTTCGTTACAACCAGTCATTGTATGTACGTTCTTGTCTGTGGGAAAGATCCGATACTGTAGCTGGTTTCCTCTTATGACTACGTGTCAGAATTACCAAACGTTTGATATCCAACAGCCGATTATTACTTAGTCAATGTGCTCTAGTGGTGTTGTTAAACAAAACAAACTTTAACTTTTTATTGAGTAGGTTTGTCAATGGTATAACATGTTTGGCTGTTCTCTATTATATTTTTTCATTCTCCATTTACAAAGTAGCAAGTAGCATACCTATAAAAGTTCAACTATTAACAGAAAATATAATAAAATGGTTTTATGCCATAGGTCTTGTTACTTACTAATTCCGATATTCAGCTTAAAGAAATTGGAAGGCTTTTGTTTCTTTGTTAGTTTGTTGTCATTTTTGTTAGGTTGTCGGGTTTTTGCGAAAGCGGGGGGGGGGGGGGGGGGGGGGGGGAGAGAGGGGGAGGAGGTGTGCTTTGTTTTTCTATGTATATTTTCTTATCTTGTTCTTTATTTCTTGTACATCTTTTCTCTATATTATTGTAGATGGAATGTACATGAACATCACGAAACCTAACTTTGTGCTCCTGTCTTTGATCGTGTTAGTCATCATTATGATTCTTCTTGAGGTTATTGTGCACGTGATACGCAGGTAATTAAAGCAATGCTTTAACAACAACACATACATACATACATGCATACATACATACATACATACATACACACATGCATATATATAATTAATACACACACACACACACGCACGCACACATATATATATATATATATATATTATATATATATATATATATATATATGTATATGTGTGTGTGTGTGTATATAATACACACACACACACACACACACACACATGTAAGTGTGTTTTTATTTTCAGGCGGCCGATATCCGAAAAATTATCTTCTGGATCACATTCATTGACAACCATACACTCGAGTTCTCACAGTTATGACACGATTGACGATAGTAGGTCAGCAACGGATTACCAAACAATTCCGATGAGCACTGAGAGCTCCATGGCATCACTACAGATACCACCTCTAGCGGAAGTATTTGATGACGTTGAGGAACGTCAGTGGCTCAAATGTAATAGTCACGCAACAGATGGCAGTGAGAGATCTACGTCATCGCTTTATTTATTTATTCAACCTGACGAACCTCTATAGGGATTAAGGGGAAATCTTACTATCGCACGCAGCGCCACTATATTAAGCAGCTGTAGACGCGTAAACTGGCAGCGCGACAGTGGCGTGACATCAGGATAGGTTTAGCACTGAAACATGCAGTGACGTAACACAGTACCGTCTGTCTATATCGGCTAATAACCATAGTCTGTTTTTTGTTTTCACAACATGTTTTCATATATAATTTGTGTTTGTGTCAACATAGAGTTTTACCAGAAAGAGAGAGAGAGATAAAAGTCTATTATGCTCAGTGAAATTAAATAGAGGATACTCCCCGAGTGTCATTATTTATCAGCACTCGTTGATAAAAGTATGAAATCCGAAGCTTGCCGAGAATTTTTATACTTTTATCAACGAGTGCTAATAAGTTATGATAAACATGACACGAGGGGGTGGGGGTATTCTTGTTATCATCCGTTATCATTCTTTTTATCGTTCATTATGAATTTTTTTTCATTTGCGACAATTGTAAACAATGTCAGTGATGTGAGTTGAACGTCACTATATTTGGCAGCGGTAGACTCGTTAACTAGCATAACGACAGTGGCGTGACGTCACTAACGATAGGTTTAGCGCTGAAACATACACAGTGACGTAACAACAGATTGTCTTGTGATTAAATTTTGACCAATCAAGAGTATAAGAAACGATATCTCCTAGGAGAATAATTGCAGGAGATATCGCAAATTATAGTTCCAGCTATATCTCCTACAAAAGTCTTTAATGGATGATAAATAAAATTATATATACAATTGTATGATTAAACGAGACTGATGTACTTCCATGTTAGTACTGAAATGGCCAGCAATCACCGTGATTATCACGTGACTGTCATTTTGGCTTCGTATTTAATAACATATCACATATCTTAGTCTATTTAATTTGACTAGACTTGTCATGTTTGCCAGGCAGGTCATTTTATGACGTCAGTATCACTAATCAGTACATACACAGTGGCGGATCGGGAGGGGGGCAGGGACCCAGCCCCCCCCCCCCCTAAATTTTACGACAGTTATAATTTTATAATATATTAAATTTCATTTTTTTTTACGATCCCCTCCAAAGCTTCCACAAAGTTCCATTGGTATTCCACCTCATGACATTGCCACCCCCCCCCCCCCCCCCTTGGGTTTTTTTTCTGGATCCGCCTCCGATACAGACATGAACATCGTTGGTCACTCCAATGAATACCTTGTCGTCCTGACATTTGGAATGGGCAAGCTGCAGTACAGCATTTTGTTTTAAACCTACAAGTGATCAGTTTTGGGTGGGATATGGTTAAATATAACACATTTTAAAAGAGTGTTAAAATAGCAAACTATAACTAATTCAAAGGACATTTTCACCCAGATAGACCTTGAACAGAGGATGAAGCAGCATTTATCTCCGGAGAGTGGAGATGGGAAGCGAAGTTTACAAATGACACTCATAATATTTCAACGTACACTCTCACCCACTAAACCCAAAGGAACAGTCCACGGGAAAAGCGATCTTAGAAACATTTTGGTGAAATTAAGAATTTGTTCACCAACTTAATCTATCGACATCTTAGTTTAATTGTGTGTTTGTGAAACTGGTTTAGTTGTTATGTTCTATTAGTAAAACAATTCATTTTGCTAGCTTTCAGTTTTCAAAAGCATATTCACGTTAAGGGAATAGCTATCAATGTCCACATGATCAAATTAAACAAATAATAATAATAAATAAATAAATAAATTAAAAAAAAATACTATCTTTAATAAAACATAACATCAACAAAAACTTTATATCATGGGTAACATCAATAACATCATACTACAGTAAAGTATGCAGTGGGTTTTTTTTCATGTGCAGTGAATGTGAACATCTTCGGGCAGCATCATCCTTTAAAATCAATATTTCTGTAAAACTGGAAAATGTGACTCTTTAAGGAACATTCCTGAGTTTGCTGCATTGTAAGATGTTTCCGACTAATAAGATATTTCTACGATTAAACTTACATATTAAATAAATCTTCTGGTTTAGAATATCAGTGTTTGTATATTCAATGTGTTTCTGGTCGTCTTAATATTTGTAAGAAGCCCAAACTGAATTTTGTCTTCTAATAATTGTGTACGTACTAAAATAATTATAGTTTTAGAAACAAAATGAAATTTAACCTAGTACAAATATTAGAACGATCAGAAACACGTTTAATATACAGCCACTAATATTTTATGCAGAAAAATGTATTTGATATGTAATTGCAATCGTTAAAAAATCTTTGTTAGTCGATAACATCTTAAAAAGTGCAGCAAACTCAGGTATGCCCCTTTAAAATACATTTTACGTGAGTTGTTAGGAAAGTAATATTTCAAAATGCGGCCACTAGCATTAATTTCATTTGAATTTTAGTCTGCCCACCGTCACTCGCATTAATTTAGGGACGCGTTAGTTTCTGGATCTACAGTATTCATTTGCTACACGGGGGGCTGGACTTATCCCAGTGGTACAGCGCGCAGTCGGTGTGGGATCGATCCCCGTCGGTGGCCCGCCCCATTTGGCTATTTCTCATTCCAGCCAGTGCACCACGATTGGTATATCAAAGGCCGTGGTATGTACTACACTGTCTGTGGGATTGTGCTTATAAAAGATCCCTCGCTGCTAATCGAAAAGAGTAGATCGTGAAGTGGCCACAGCGGGTATCCTCTCTCTATCTCTGTGTGGTCCTTAACTGTTATGTCTGACGCCATATAACCCTAAATAAAGTGTGTTAAGTGCGTCGAGAAATAAAACATTTCCGTCTTCTTTCATTTGATACACACTGGCCTGTCAGAGCAGTGTTTCACATATTATGTACAGTGTTTGCGACTTACCATGGATTTGTTTAGTGTCTGACATTTGTATGTTATATAGACTAATATTTTTAGAGTTTAACCTACTAGTATTAATGCCTTTTTGCATTTTATGTAAACTGACGAATATAATTTTGCTATGTTATAGTTTCATATTTTAAACTGTTGTATTAATTGTTTCTTTCTTTCCCATTGTGTTTATTGCTACTGCTATTAAAGGGACAGACCCTAGTTTCTAAACACTACAGCATGTTTCACTACTAAAGCCGTTTATGATCACTGAAATCAAACATTACTTATATTTTATTGTTTAGATTATCCATTTCCGTAGAACCGAAGTGTTTCTGGTCATACTGGTGTTTGTAGTACCAAAAATGGTATTTTTCACATTTTGAAAAACGCACGTGCGTCTTAGAAGTAGCGGTTTACTGATTCGAGTTTTAGTCTATTTTTAAGGATATGTCTTGTTTTAACGTCTCATACTATTCTTTCACTCTATTGTAACTTTATCCAGATGAGTTAGAGATTTGTAGACTTGACTAAACTAAGTGTTCATTCTTTACGGGTTAAAACTAGGGTCTGCGCCTTTAAACTATTATTTTGTGACACCTAATGCATTTATGTCAGTCACTTAAAAGTTTTTATTTCGATAATTATTGTATTTCAAGAGTCATCTCATTAAGTTCATTGCTACTGTTATTGAACTATTATTTTGCGACACCTAATGTAATTAAAATGAGAAAAACTCTGCAACTGTAAACATGTCAGTATTCTTAACATCCTGGGTGTATTTATTAACATTATGAATAGCAATTTCTCCTCCTGAAAACCTATTTCATTCTGTTTGATTTTCTGCTATTGATTTTTAAAAATGTGTAGCTATTTATGTTTGATATGACTCTTGCAATTTTGACGTATGTATGTATTTATATATTTTTGATATCTTTATTATATTTTTGTTGTTATATATATACAATTCCCTGATGCTACCGGTAGGTGGCCTTCAGGGAAATGAAGATCTGTTCTCTTCTGTTGGGAGCTCGTTTTCGTTTTAGATATATTTATTATATTTTTTATATTTACTTATTGTATATTAACATATTAAACATATTTTTATGCAAATAAACTAATTATAAATTTTCATTTCATTTCAACTGATTTTCGTCTTTATATTCAATTAAGGTTCAAGGACGCTGTCCTAGGCGCACACCTCATCTATCTGGGCTGTCTAACTAATTGTTAGTGAGAGGGTGTAGTAACCCATTACCTTACAGCCTTATATCCGATGGCTTAACCACACCACCACCGAGGCCGCTGTCGCCACTACATGGGCTACGTTTCCGATTAGCAGCAAGGGATCTTTTAATTGCGCTTCCCAAAGGCAGGATAGCACAAACCATGGCCTTTGTTGAACCAGTTATGGATCACTGGTCGGTGCAAGTGGTTTACACCTACCCATTGAGCCTTGCGGAGCACTCACTCAGGGTTTGGAGTCGGTATCTGGATTAAAAATCCTATGCCTCGACTGAGATCCGAACCCAGCACCTACCAGCTTGTAGACCGATGGCCTAACCACGACACCACATATTTGTGTGCAAACAATAACAAAAAAAACAAAACAAAAAAAAGCATGTGCAAACGAATATGCACTCAATAAGAAAATATGCATATACACGTGCAAACGAACATGTGTGTACTAGTCAGAAAAATATTCACATTCATGTTCAAACTAACGTACTCAATAAGAAAATATACATATTTGTGTGCTAACAATACAAAATATACATATTCATGTGAAAAAGAACATGCACTCAATAAGAACATATATATATATTCATGTGCAAACAACATGTACTAGATAAAACTATACATATTCATGTGCAAACAACATGTACCAGATACAAATATACATATCTATGTCAAAACGAATATGTACTCAATAAGAAAATACGCACTGTCATGTGCATACGAACATGTATTCAAAAAGACTATATGCATATTCATGTGCACAGGACACATAAATATTCATGTTAAAACAACTATTTACTCAACATTGAAATATATATTCTTGCACACAGGAATGTGTTCTCTACATGCAAATAAGTATTAATGTTCCTATTCAAAACTAGCAGATGCAATTTGTCAAACTATAATGAGTCTTTCCGACAATAATGATCGTGCAACTACCATATACGTGTTTATTGAATCGCACACGTCCATCTACCTGCGGTTGTTGCAGAGCTGGTAGTTTGGGCAGGAGTTGATTTCTCGGTTACAACATATTCATGGGTAAGTTATAGGATAAATCTGGATATAAAAAATCAATAATTAGTCATTATTAATTAAATGTTTATTTGTTTTCATAAAACAAGTTGGGGCTCGTCGAGTTAGAAGTGGAGAAAAATCATTTTTGTTTGTTATTGTGGTGGTTCACCCATAACAATACAAATATTCATACATGAATACTTACGGAAAGAAAGAGAGACAGAACAAAGGGGAGAGATAGATGAATGGAGAGAGAGAGAGAGAGAGAGAGAGAGAGAGAGAGAGAGAGAGAGAGAGAGAGAGAGAAAGACAGACAGACAGACAATAATATTAGGAATGACATGGCGATGCAAGAAAGAAGAACAACAAAACTATTTACAGGTTCAAATGGAAAATAGTCATCACGATATTTGAAGTACCAGCACCAGTGCGTCAACTCGGCCATATTATCGAAGTTACCGCTGACGTAGGACGGAGTGGAAATACGCTGAACATCAACTTGTTCTACACCACCAAAAATCTTGCGACCAGGTTGTTGTAAACAGAGACGTGCTGTGATAGTGATAAAATCGATTGTTGCTAACACATTCTCAGAAACCTGCAAGAAAACCATTATATAATTATATGTCCTTTCTAAACAAGTTCCAATGACATCATGTAACAGAACCCGTCTATGATGGGTCGTATTATGGTATGGCGTTGTCCGTCCGTCCGTACGTCTGTCTGTTAACGTTTTTGTCAGTACCATAACTTGCATACATATGCATATAGGACCATCAAACCTCACATGCAGGAACAACATGGGATGGTAGTGTGATGCGTACTATTACTAGGTCACTGTGTCTACTTTTCACAGTATACTGCACATAACAGTAAATCCTTGTCTGGGTCATGCCTTGCATACAAATGCATACAGGACCATCACACCACTCATATAGGAACAAATAATTACTAGGTAACTGTGATATAAATAAATCAAATAATTTTTGTATTTTCTGAACATCATAGCAAATCTTGTTTAGCCTTTGAAGAAGTCAGGACCATTTACTTTTCCGGGTAGTTGGTCCAAAACAATCTGTTCATCCATCCCACTGCAAACATTGCACATAATTAGAATCGAATCATACCTGTATCATATTCATTAATATCTATGGTTTGCCATCACACTCCTGTCGGGTGTATCATGTACCTCACCAGTACTCTTGTTATGAAAGGTCATTCAAATTGCATGCGTGTGACGTCATTAAAGATTTGAGTCTGGACTGTAAATGTTATATGCGCGGATCCTGTACTTAGTTACACTATACTAAACATAATCTAATTAGGAGATAACCATATGGAATTTTTAGATTCTAGGTGTTATTGTCTATTTGTTCTCGCAAATGTCATTTATGACCGCAGGCGTTAGCCTGAGGTCAAAAATAAAACATTTGTCGGCATCAAATAGACAATAACACCCGCAAATCTAAAATCTCCATATGATTATGTCCATTGTAAACTGAATCGTTTTTCTAAAGAACTAACTGTATATTTAACATTTCTTGAAAAAATACCTGGCTACAATCTAACTGTAGACCCTTGAATCGTCACTTCCCATGTTCCAATTGCAAATGACGTCACTTTCTAATGACATCATTAGCTTTCTGTGTGTTATTTTCATTTGATCCCGGAAAAAGAATGTAATTAACCAATCACAATACAGAACACACTCCAGTCAGTTTACAATAGATGACAATGTTAACATATGCAATTTGCATGTACTATATGCAGTGTTATATTAACCAAACTATGACCACCACTCAAAGTACTTACCGTAGAAAGTGGAACCTTCCATGGGGACATTGTTACTGTAACACTCCAAGTTTCGCACAAAGCTGTAGTACTTAGTTCTACCATTACACCTTACATGTTGCAAGTACAAGAATGATTGACACAAAAACACTGATTAAATAAAACTAAATACAGTTACTATCCAGATTAAATAACAAGCTCCTGATCAGTTCCTCACCTTAACGTTTTCAATATATTTCTTCAGGCTGCAAAATGACTGCTCAACCCACTCGTTCGAGACAGGGCCGATGATGTCCCATCGACCTTGAAGCCCGATCTGCCACTGGTACGGGAGACGACCTGTCCACCTGGCGTGCGCATGCGCAGAGTACTTTCTCAAGACGCACTTCTCACAGATGACGTGAGCACCAGACACAGAGTCAGGTTCCTCGTCTTCAAGCTGTTCACTCTCCAATACCGGTGACACTAGGCTGTCTTTGACGTCGAGCATCTGCTCCCGTTTTGTTTTCCAGCCACTGTTATGTGTGATTTAATGTGTGCATCTTCATTACAGATAGATGGACTGGGCACTTCAAGCTTTGTCACTGACTCTTTACTACCAACTTGACTAGACATTTTGATTTCAGCCACTGATTTTTGGTTAGTGGCTATGTCTTGAGCCACTGATACTTTACTCACCAAAGTATTACTAGACTTTTGTACATGACGACTGGAAACTTGGACAGAACTATCTTTACTCACTGGGATACAGTGTATATCGGCAGAAGGCTCTTTACTCACAGGACGACTGGTTACCTGGACATATGCTGCTGTCTCTTTGCTGACAGGATTGTTGGATACCTGGACAGGAGGCGCTGTCTCTTTACTCACAGGATGACTGGATACTTGAGCAGGAGCCGCTGACTCTTTATTTAGAGGACGACTGGATACTTGGACAGGAGCCCCTGTCTCTTTACTCATAGGATGACTCGATACTTGGGCAGGATCCGCTTTTTCTTCACTCACAGAATGCCTGGATACTTACACAGGGGCCGCCCTCTCTTTACTCACAGAACGACTGGATACATGGACAGGAGCCGCTGTTTCTTTACACACAGGACGACTGGATACTTCAGCAGATGCCGCTGTCTCTTTACTCAGAGGACAACTGGATACTTCGGCAGGAGCCGCTGCCTCTTTACTCACAGGATGACTGGATACTTGGACAGAAGCCGCTCTCTCTTTACTCACAGGACGACTGGATACTTGGACAGGAGCCGCTGTTTCTTTACTCACAGGTCGACTGGATACTTTGGCAGGAGCCGCTGTCTCTTCACTCACAGGATGCCTGGATACTTACACAGGGGCCGCCCTCTCTTTACTCACAGAACGACTGGATACATGGACAGGAGTCGCTGTTTCTTTACACACAGGACGACTGGATACTTCAGCAGATGCCGCTGTCTCTTTACTCAGAGGACAACTGGATACTTCGGCAGGAGCCGCTGTCTCTTTACTCACAGGATGACGGGATACTTGGACAGAAGCCGCTCTCTCTTTACTCACAGGACGACTGGATACTTGGACAGGAGCCGCTGTTTCTTTACTCACAGGACGACTGGATACTTGGACAGTAGCCGCTGTTTCTTTACTCACAGGACGACTGGATACTTGGATAAGAGCTGCTGTTTCTTTACTCAGAGGACGACTGGATACTTGGACACGAGCCGCTGTTTCTTTACTCACAGGACGACTGGATACTTCGGCAGGAGCCGCTGTCTCTTTACTCACAGGACGACTGGATACTTCATCAGATGCCGCTGTCTCTTTACTGACAGAGCGGCTGGACACTTGGGCAGGAGCCACTGTCTCTTTACTCAAAAGACACATGGACACCTTGGCAGGAGCCGCTGTCTCTTTACTCACAGGACTACTGAACACTTGGGCAGGAGCCGCCGTCTGTTTATTCGTAGGACTGCTGGATACTTGAGCAGGAGCCGCTCTCTCTTTACTCACAGGACGACTGGATGCTTCGTCAGATGCCACTGTCTCTTTACTCAAATGATGGATACTTGGACACGAGCCGCTGTTTCTTTACTGACAGGACGTCTGGACACTTGGGCAGGAGCCACTTTCTCTTTACTCAAAAGACAAATGGACACCTTGGCATGAGCCGTTGTCTCTTTACTCACAGGACGACTGGATACTTGAACAGCAGCCACTGTCTGTTTGCTCACAGGACGACTGGACACTTGGGCAGGCACCTGTGTTTCTTTACTCACAGGACGACTGGATACATGGGCAGGAGTCGCTGTTTCTGTACTCAAATGATGGCTGGTTACTTAGACAGATGGCGCTGTCTCTTTACTCACAGGACGACTGATTACTTGAACATATGTTGCTGTCTCTTTACTCACAGGACGACTGGATACTTCGGCAGGAGCCGCTGTCTCTTTACTCACAGGATGACGGGATACTTGGACAGAAGCCGCTCTCTCTTTACTCACAGGACGACTGGATACTTGGACAGGAGCCGCTGTTTCTTTACTCACAGGACGACTGGATACTTGGACAGTAGCCGCTGTTTCTTTACTCACAGGACGACTGGATACTTGGATAAGAGCTGCTGTTTCTTTACTCAGAGGACGACTGGATACTTGGACACGAGCCGCTGTTTCTTTACTCACAGGACGACTGGATACTTCATCAGATGCCGCTGTCTCTTTACTGACAGAGCGGCTGGACACTTGGGCAGGAGCCACTGTCTCTTTACTCAAAAGACACATGGACACCTTGGCAGGAGCCGCTGTCTCTTTACTCACAGGACTACTGAACACTTGGGCAGGAGCCGCCGTCTGTTTATTCGTAGGACTGCTGGATACTTGGGCAGGAGCCGCTCTCTCTTTACTCACAGGACGACTGGATGCTTCGTCAGATGCCACTGTCTCTTTACTCAAATGATGGATACTTGGACACGAGCCGCTGTTTCTTTACTGACAGGACGTCTGGACACTTGGGCAGGAGCCACTTTCTCTTTACTCAAAAGACAAATGGACACCTTGGCATGAGCCGTTGTCTCTTTACTCACAGGACGACTGGATACTTGAACAGCAGCCACTGTCTGTTTGCTCACAGGACGACTGGACACTTGGGCAGGCACCTGTGTTTCTTTACTCACAGGACGACTGGATACATGGGCAGGAGTCGCTGTTTCTGTACTCAAATGATGGCTGGTTACTTAGACAGATGGCGCTGTCTCTTTACTCACAGGACGACTGATTACTTGAACATATGTTGCTGTCTCTTTACTCACAGCACGAGTGGATAATTCTACATGAGCCACATTCTCTTCACTGATAGAATGGCTGGATACTTAAACAGATGTTGCTCTCTGTTTGTTCACAGGACGACTGAATACTAGGGCAAAAACATCTGTCTCTTTAATCACAGAACAATTGGTTAATTGGACAGGAGCTGATGTCTCTTTACTCACAGGACGAATGGATTCTTTGAAATGAGCTGCAGTCTCTTCAGTCACAAGACATGAGACTTCGGCACGATCCAACATTTCCTTACCCACAGGATAAAAAGATGATATGATTATATCTGCCATCTCTTTACTCAAACAACCACTGGATTTTCTGAGTTCAGCTACTGATTTTGACCTTTTCCTCGTGGAGTGCAAATCTTTTAAAACATTTGTTGTTTCTTGAACTACTTTTTGTAATTCTTAGTGACCTATATTTTGCAGCTCTCTGTAGTTGTTCAATACTTGATTTTTGCTGCGTTTCTTAATCGTTTATGTCCTCAGTTTCCTTTCAATCTTGCTCTGGGAAAGCTTTGAATTGTTCTAGTTCGTTTTGTGTGCTATTCACTAATGTTTGCTTCTTCCCTTTTATATGTATATATCGACAAAGAAGAATTTTATCAAGTATATTCTTTTTATAATTATCCATACGTAAAGCCTTTAATACCAAACGGTTGTGGTCAGAGCCATCTATGTCATGATCCAGACCACAACGTTTATGACACTGCTCACTTCTGCACACGTGAATAAATGGACATGCTTTCTTATACTTGCACCCGTGTTTCACATATTCCTCACACCATTGTGGAATACTGCACCTAACGATGCTGGCTATCGCCTTGTTTGTGAATGTTCCCAAACCATGCTGTTGTATACGTCTATTGTTTCTATGATCAAAGAAGTCATGTGACAGAGAACAGCTGCGATTACAGCATTCAGTGATGAACTGCGTGCAGATATGAAGATACTTGCAATCTTCTTCTGTACAGTCACTGTTGGTGTATGCAATACAGATTCGTAGAGATCGCCAAAAGACAGACACGAACTTACTGTATCTCGTTCTTCAAAGAGTGCAAAACAGTACCAGTGCTTTTTATACCATGAGACTTCATTGGCTTCTTCTGGAAGATCTTCTTGTGCCATTAGTTGTGAAAATTCTGCTCGTCCATTAAACCTGTCAAGACGAATTGCAAACACTTTCTTTACTATCTCATCTGCTTCGTCATACACCGCACTGGTCTGATTCCTGTTACAATTTTTTTTTTTCTTTTTCCTCTTTTTCGAGGACAAATTAATTTCATTTTGAACATTATTTTCCTTAATTTCAATCTGCCCAAAATTCATATCTGTCTTTTCCATTTCTACAGAAACGATATTTTTTTAGAGAACCTATGGAATCGCCCATCTCTGTGTCATTTTCCTCGACTTTTTCACGTATCGGGAAAAGAGCATTAATTTGAGCCACTGATTTTTATAATACTTCAGACTGGAGGTAAGGTCTTGTGAAATGATTGGCTTTTGTTGAAAACGTGTCTCGCGTCCCTCAATTTCGAGGGTGCTATATTTTCGAGGTCTAGGGGCGTTTTCGTCACTTGTTTTTAGTTGTATATCTTTATTTTGTTTATCACAAACGTCTGCTGAAGCCGGACTTGTTGACGATTTAGAGATTTTTAGTTTTTTCTGTTTCCGTTCCAGATTTATTTTCTTATAATTGCGCTTTTTCTTTCGACAAAGAAGAAGCTTTTCAAGTAGAGTATCTTTAAAGTGACAAATACGATACGTTTTCAGTACCCAACGGTTGTGGTCAGACCCCTTTATGTCATGGTCCAGATCACAGTCCTCATCACAGTTTTCATTTTTACAAACATGGATCAACGGACAGTCCTCATCTTCATGTCCTGCTTCTTGGGTTTTCGTATTCCTCACACCATTCTACAGCACTGCACCTGACAATCTTGGCTATCTTCTCGTTGTTATATGCTCCCAAACCAAGCTCCTGGATACGAGTGCTATTCTGTTCATCAAAAAAGTCATGTGAAAGACAAGTTCTGCTATATCTGCAGTCGCCAGTTATAAAATGCATACAGATGTGAAGATACTTGCAATCTTCTTTCTCACACTGATAGGTGTTGTATGAAATGCAGAGCCGTGCATGTTGCGAATAGACAGAAACAAAACTGATTTCAGCTCCTGATTTAAACAGTAAAAAATGTCTATTGAGTTTTTTAAACCACGGAACTGCATCAATATCTTCAGGAAGAATATCCCTTACTTCCATAAGCTCTGAAAATTCAGCACGTCCATTGAACTTATTCAATAGAATATTGAACACTTTCGCGACAAGTTCGTCTTCTGATTGTGCTTTTGTAAGATTCTGATCATTCCTCTGCTCGTCACTGCTAGATGCTTGGACATTCTTTTTTATCTTTTGTTTTCGTTTTCCTGAACTAACTTCGTTTCCTTCTGACATTATTTCTTTACATTCTGCTAAAGACTTTACTCTGTCAGGTATTTCGAAATGTTCTGTGTTGGTTTCTTTGGAGTAGACTGGATACCTTAAAACAAATAATAATTTCCAAATAAAATACACGGACAAATAGATAGGTAAACAGAGAGACAGGAAGAAAAGGAGGTTCGTTATACAAACTAGAGATAGCTATATCGATGATATAGATTAATGAGGTACATACAAGATAACACACAACATACAACATGATTAGATGGACACTAAGTCTGGGCTCAAAATAGCGTCTGCGAAATGCAGTCCATTTTGAGGACCTAACAGATGAGCATTCACCTGCTAAAACCACCAACAATCGGAGGTTATTTTCCAAGAGACATATATGTGTGCATTCATCTATTTAGATTGTAATTCTGTTATTTTAATTGTGCAATGCTCTAAAATACATATTAGAGATCCTACTTTATGACACACTATCTGAAACCCTGAAAATGCTGATTTATTTTTAAAATGCCAAATTTCTTTTCTTAGCAGGACACATTTTGTTTGGCCTGCTATTTTATTTATAACAGTAGGTCATATTTTACTTCCTATTTCGAGCTCTGGAACAGTCAGGCAAATTACACATAAACACACACACATATACACACACACACACATACAAACACACACACACAGACAGACACACACACAGACACACATACACACAAACAGACACATACATAGACAAACACACATACACACACACACACACACACAGACACATACATACACACAAACACACACACACACACACACACACACACACACACACACACACACACACACACAAACAAACAGACATATATATATATTATACATATATATCTCCCTGTATCGGGTAGTTTTCTCCCAGAATGTCTTGGCTCTAGGGTTATTCAGAGAACAAGATCGTATATATATTTACAATTAACCAACGTTAAATTCACTAGCAAGACAACAACACAAGTTTATTTTCAAATATGTATTATATAATACCAGGTTACAGCATTTGCATGGCCTGATACAACCGGTGTCACCTCACCTCTAGGCTGAGCACCACACGTAAACGTAATCGCTTCACAATTAGGGATATTTACCCCTCACAGTTAAAACTGTACACAACCTTAGAATAATTAATTATTACCCTCAGTCTTTCCTACATCTAATATTCAAAGGACCTACAATTTACCAGGTTATGAGACTAGGGTTACCAGTTATAGATATTATATCTAGTCGTAACGTCTGGGTATGAGACGCCTAGAGTTTACTTTAGTCGTTCTGACTTTAGATTACCAGCTGTCTCTCTCACACCTATTATATTCGAATAACCTACAGTTTACCAAGTCATGGGACTAGGATTAACAGTTATCGATATTGTAAACCTCTAACTATTTATTTATTTATTTTTATTATTATTATTATTTTTTGTTTTTAATTATTATTATTATTTTTTAATTATTATTTGTGTGTGTGTGGGGGGGGGGGGGGGGGTGAGCGACGCCTACAGTTTACTTTAGTCGGTCTGGCTTAGATTTCCAGCTGTCCTTCCCACAGCATAAAAAATACACATAATTATAATACTTTAATGCCACAACAAAATACATTTCAGGTACCACAGAGCAGTAAAACATAGTTACCTATGTCAACTGGACTAATATAGTTCGTCGAGCTGACAGCGTTCCCACCTCCTCCCTGTACGTGGTTGCCACCAAAGTCCCAGCTTATATCCCCTCTTTTGGTTTTGCAGCTGGGTCCCTTATCGTTGACAGTTATGTCATTTATGAACGAGTGGCGAAATAATGGCCACACTAATTCTCTAAAACTACCAGCAATACCGATACCATCTAACTAATAGGGGGAACCTTCTTGGGTTAATTATTCCATGCAATAGCTTTCGATCATCAAAATGCTACTCCAGTTGTTTCAGACCCCGGTCAAACGTTAATGTGAAGATGGCTGTCTTTGTCACAGTGCCTTACCTTTTGTGTGGTGGAGATGGCGGCTAATGAGGCTGACACTCTCTTGTGAACGGTCTGAACTTGAGTTGTCCAAAAACTGAGACTCTGTTGGCACTGTTAAAAGTCTTGTTAACTAAAAATAAGAATATCCTGTTCTAAAGAAATGATCATGTCTGGGATTTGCACCAAAATCACTTTTAGCATTCATTCATCTTGTTTATTTACACTCATTCAAGAAAGGTGCTAACATATTAGGCCTATCTTTTATCTAGTGATAAATAGGATTAGGTACATTTGATTTATTTTGTAAAGCTACTACCAGCAAATGTGTCATGCACAAAGTTTAAAGTTTGTTTTAACAACACCATTGGAACACAATGCACTACTATTTATATGTTCATCTTTTTTTTGCTTCAATTAAAAATATCTATAAAATATCTTTGATAAAGAAATTGTTTTCATGTATATGAAGGCAGGATTCCTCAAAACTGTCACTGCTAGATATGTACTCTACACCCTTTGATTGGCTCAGTTCTGGGGGATGTATGTCACTATCCTATAGCAGTAAAAGATAGAAAACAAATTGAACAAACTATGGAAATTAATGTATGTCTTATTTAATCTCCAGTGTCTTGTAACAGTAATTTAGTTACCTGTTGTTGCTGGGGGTTTTATCTGTTCCTGATGGCTTGTCAGTGTCAATGTCAGTCTGTCTGGTGGAAGCTTGGCCTTCCGTTTGAGTGTCATCAGTGTCAGAATTGAATAAATCTGGAGTTAATTCAACCATGTTATATGTTAAAAAGATAATTAAATACCATACCCTAAAAAATTTTTTTAAAGTCTTGTACCATATATGCGATCAAATTACCGAATACATCCGCCTATAAAGTGGTTGGGGATAAGGTTAGAGTTAGGGTTATATAATCCCCATAATTTTTGTTTTAAATCTCTCTTTAGAAGAAAGGAAATGTTTTATTTAACGACGCACTCAACACATTTTATTTACGGTTATATGGCGTCAGACATATGGTTAAGGAACACACAGATATTGAGAGAGGAAACCCGCCGTCGCCATTTTGTGGGCTACTCTTTTCGATTAACAGCATAGGATTTTTTACATGCACCATTCCAAAGACAGGACAGCACATACAACGGTCTTTAATATACCAGTCGTGGTGCACTGGCTGGAACGAGAAATAGCCCAATGGTTCCACCGACGGGGATCGATTCTAGACTGATCGCACATCAAGTGAACACTTTACCACTGGGCTACGCCCCATCCCACCCACTCTTTAGAATTATGGGAAGAGTGGGGGGGGGGGGGGGAGTTGTTGTCAGGAAGCTTTCCATACATGCTTACTATATATTAAGAAAATAAAGTAGAAAGTTATAAAATTTACCAAAATCATATATTGGTATTCATAAATTCAAAACGATGTCCTTTTATTACCCATATGGGCTCAAATATACGGGGTAATATTTGTTCGATCTGTGCACAGCGTGCAGATTGCTTCTACAGCCACTGATTGGCTGGCTTTATAAAGACAAGATTTGATTGGCAATTACATACTGCCGAGACTACTTTTACTACAAACTATACGTATATGTATATGTGATGTGTGAAAACCATATTTTTACGAGTTGACATAAAAATGGTATTCGGAAAAAAACACTGTGAAATGGTTTATTTATTATATACATCTTTCCTAATTTTTGACAATATCTTTCGCTTTTTGGTAATATTGCTTATCCTATCGAAAACACGTAACGCCATGATATATTTCTTCCTATGGAACTTTTCCAGAAAATTTACATGACTATAGACTTTTCAAAAGAAATTTGAATAAAAATTATCTTTATTAACATTTATTTAGTAATACTGCTGTGCAAACATACCTGACAAAGCGATCCTCCAAAAACTCCCACAAAAACAAAACGAATCGAACGTCGTTAAATTCTTACACTTACACTCAATGCCACTACACTGTGTCATCATTATTTAGCTTCGTATTCAGTTCGTTTTAGATAGTTTATCGTAATTGCACCTGGTATCCCTTTTATATAGGTACAGGTACAGTCGTTTAAGTTACTTTTTTTTCATATACGATCAGATGCATTAGTAATCATCAAAGTTAAATACGAAGAAACGAGACAAAGGGAAATAATTTAATCATGCACTTTTACAAAAAAAGTAAATATGATTTCTATATTTTCACTGTAGCTAAAATACAGTGAAAATATTACTTTTCACCGGATATCACTTTTATGGTTTCCGTAGATCCGTAAAATTATATATTTTAACAAACAATGAAATATATAACATATGAAAATAGTTTATTTTTAATTAGAAAAGAAATATGTAATACGTCACACGTCTACAAAAATGTCGTCTGCTAACGCGAAAACAATCATGGCTTCGTTTCTGTCACCAATTCATATAAACGATTTAGTTAAACAATCTGTCAAACTATTACTACAATAATGAACACAATCACGAACATCAAAACACTTCCAAAAATCCGGCTAAACGGTGACGTATACTGTCCGATTCGAATTCCGATGAAAATGTACAGCACGCAATCACATGTGAACCATGTGCAACAAACTGGCTCTAACTAGGACGTGTCAAGGGTCACGCACTGTTCTGCTATTTTCGAGTTGTTTCTGTGTTTTTTCTTGCGACCAATACCTTTCTAACTTCAGTGGTTCTTTTGTTGTTACCACATTTTCTGTATTCGGTTTTTATAACGCCGACTATTTCTTCCATAATAACAATTTGAAAAGAACGAATTTGGATGTTTTAAACTAAAAATGTTTTTGAACTGTGTGCCCTGCTTACGACTGGCGGTTTCTTTGTTGATGTCACAAAATGACTGCGTTTAGTGTGCGTGTGTGTGTGTGTGTGTGTGTGTGTGTGTGTGTGTGTGTGTGTGTGCGTGCGTGTGTGTGTACACATACGTACGCTCGTGTGCTTATATGACAATATTACTGTGATCATTTTCATATATATGTACCAATATTAAAAAAAACTGTTTTTTATTTTATTATTCTGAGTGTTTTTAGAACTATTTTCTATGGATACTGTTATGTGTGCACCGGTAACGGCGCGTATGCACATATTGTTATGGCTGGTAAGGTTGTTACAGCAGCGGGAACGTAAATATACTTTTAAAATCGTTAATGATTGACAATGGGTAATAAAGAGAATAACCAACTCACTATGAGGAATTACGGAGTATCTGTCCCTCATGAATTAATGTTGTAAAACTCTCGCCAGAGGCTCGGGTTTACAGCATTAATTCACTCGGGACAGATAATCCGTAATTCCTCGTGAATTAATGTTGCAAAACCCTCGACAGAGGCCCGGGTTTACAACATTAATTCACTCGGGACAGATAATCCGTAATTCCTCATAGCTCGTTAGTTATTCTCTAAACATGTATGACACTAATCTACAGATCAGCATATCTGTTCCACAAGTAACCTCAGGAGACTCTCAAGGTGACATGCTCAAACGCTGTTTGACTATCGCCATGATCAATGAGCAGTATCCAGAAGAATCCTGGATCCATTCATACACGGATGGCTCAACAACAAATGCTGTGACCAATGGATGTGCAGGCGTGTTTGTTAAGTTCCCCTCAGGAAACATCTCCAAAGCGGATATCCCAACCAACACCTACAGTTCCAACTATAATGCTAAGGCCCAAGCCCTAATGTAGGCTGCTACCATGATTAAGGACTCCAAAGATGAATGTCAACAAGTCGACTTTCTGTTAGATGCTCGTTCAGTCCTACAAGCATTACAAGGGAACCAACGTCCTCTTCTAATGGAAGGCATCCAAAAACTCGCAAAGGAAGGACGAGTGGCCCCACAATGGATTCCAGTCCACTGTAGAATCCCAGCAAATGAGGAAGCAGACAGGCTAGCCAAGCTAGGAGCAAAACAAAAGCAACCAACCAACAGTTAGCTTCTCCGAAAAGAAAACCCTGAACAGGTCTGCCAATAAGCACAGGACAGAGAGAGATTATTGTCACCTTCTCAGCCGAGTGGATCAAGTAACTCTGTTAAGAATCCACACAGGCCACAACATACTCACATGTTCAAAATGTTCAAGCTAGGACCTTCAACAACTTGCAGCTCTGGGCCCCGTTATATGAAAACAATTGTAGCTAAGGTTAATTGTAGTGACTTACGGTGAATTTTACAACTGGCACCGTAAATTTTACAGCCGTTCCACAAAGCAACCTTACGGTAGTCGTAAGTACCCCTTTAATGATTAAACAACGGAGCACATCCTACAGCAGTGGCCATCCAAGGTTTGAGACAATCTGAGTGGCCTATTCAAGCAACGATACAAACAAAACTCTATGGAGCCAGAGGAGAACTGGAAAAGAAAGCTAATTTAATTTTACTGACTGGACTACTATTAGTTTTTGAAAGAAAAGAAAACAAATTACCGTAAAAAGCAAGCTTACGTGTACCACTCTAGGCCTTCCATCACCTTCAGCAGCAGATGGGCTCGTATAGATGAATAACCTATGAATGCCCTCTGATTTTGCATCCAGTTTCTGCTTCTAAGGTTGCTGTTGTTGCTAAATAAACAGTTCACTAAATGCTCATATAAGGTAAAAAAAAGCACTCTTATCATAATATTTAATGTAATAAAAAAAAAATACAGCAATGTAGTATTAAATAGACTAAATTTTGGACGATATATTTCCACCCATCGCAAATAGTTATGATGTGATGGCCATCTTGAATCATACCACACATATGTTGAACACATTTGTGTCGTATGCTGCGATACATTCTTGCATTTATGGCACTTTATAAGACTTGGATGTCGATTTTATGACAAATGGCCACCATTTTGTTTTCCGCCATCTTGTTTTTCAACTTTTTGACACAAAACTATATTTTCAAATTTTCAACATAGATTTTTATAAATTAATGTATCTACATATATGTTAATGTCAAAACAAATCCTATAAAGATCGTTGGGATACCAGTTGTATACTTTTTATTAGGCGATTTTCCGCCATTTTGAACTATAAAACGTAATTTCTCAGATGGGCAACATATGTTTTTGGATTCAGCAAACCAAAATTAGGTTAAAAATCTATGTTGGACCAAATCCTATACAAATGCCCATACATGTAACATCCAATAAAGATAGCGTGGGGAATACGACATACGTTTAAGGGAATATGCATAATCCCTGCAATGTATATAATTATATTTGTGTGTGTTTGGTTTTTATATGCACACACCGAGGGGTGTTTAAATATAAACAAACACAACGTTACATTCTCCTTATTGTGTGAACTACATACATCATCTTTATGTATCCATTAGTTTGATCGTGTGTGTGTGTGTGTGTGTGTTTTTTGTGTGTGTGTGTGTGTGTGTGTGTGTGTGTGTGTGTGTGTGTGTGTAAATGCGTGTGTGTGCGAGAGAGAGAGAGAGAGAGAGAGAGAGAGAGAGAGAGAGAGAGAGAGAGAGAGAGAGAGAGAGAGGGAGGGGGGGGGGGGGAGGGGGGGGGGGGGGGGGGAGGAGAGAGAGAGTGTGTGTGTGTGTGCGTGCTCGCGCGTGCGTGCGTGTGTGTGTGTGAAACATATCGAAAATGTTATGGAGGTGCTATGCATATGTGTGAATTACTCAAAGTATACTTCGCCTTTCGTGTGCAATTCATGTTTGTATGAATTGATTTCTAGGGAAATCTACAGTTCACTCTGGAAGTGAAATATCTGGATGGGCAGTCGAGCTATTTCTTTGAGCGAGAACCATTCCATTACGAAATAAATTTTAGCAGTAAGAGACAGACGAACTTGAGAACAATGAAGAGACGAAAAATGATTCGGAAACCAATGTTCGTATCTTCTGATGATGTCAAGAAAGGAAGAAAAGAGTAAAAAAAAAAGTATTTTCTTATTTTTATTTTTTTGTTTGTTTGTTTGTTTGTTTGTTTCTTTTCTTTTTTATGTTTTATTTTTGTTCTCTTTTCTTTTCTTAAATTTATTTATTTATTTATTTATTTATTTATTTATTTATGTTATTTTCTTAAATTTATTTTATTTTTTATTTACTTTTTGGTCTGGAGTGTTGATGTCCTATAGGCGATGCATTTCAATGTAATTAATGGAACCATACAGTACAGACGCGGGACATGGGTGTACTAGGGGGTTCATCCTCCCCCATGAAACTGCAGTGTTTAAATGAATTATTTCCTTTTACTAAATTTGTTTTTAAAATATCCTTTGCCATTTCGTCATTAGTGTTGTCTTTGTGACGGCAACAAAACTCTCTGTATGTATCCCTCAGTTAATCGTAGTTTAAAAATGCTAAAGCAACAAAACAAAAAGGCCCAGTTCTGTAACTGACACCACCTGTAGCCTCTAATTACTAGACCATATCCAGTTCTGGAGGGGACGTATCAAAGGACTGCTCTGTTTGATGAGCCTTATCAACCCTCTGGAAGGGAAATGTATATTTTTATGGCATTTGAAACAGGCTGAATGTTATTTTCATTTGCAGCAAGAAAAAGACGATGCAGATGGCACTCCAGCGTGAAGGTGTATCTGGTCCTGTGGACGGCACTGTCGACGACTGGGCGGTCATACGTGGAATCTGCTACAACAACGTCGACTTCAGAATCAGTGGGAAGAACGGCACTGTCTACGGTGATGGTGCATACTTTGCTAGGGATGCCAAGTACAGTCACTGCTACACTCGAGGTCCTGTTCGATCTGTGTTCCTCTCGAAGGTCCTCGTCGGTCAGTACACCAAGGGAGACAAGTCCAGGGCCGGTCATACTCTCTATGACTCTTGCGGCAATGTCACGGCAGATCCATCCATCTACGTCATCTTCGACACAGCACATAGCTACCCCGAGTTTCTTCTTGAATATGTTATAACCGAGAAACTGAATCTGTTTTACCTTCAGCTGCACCCTCTTCTCCCACTGGCAGTTCGGTGTCTTCATCCACTGTACCAAGTCAGTATCTAGCTAACATACCAATCCATTCATTAAGTAGAACATCAAGTCATTCTTCTGCTGTCATATCTATGAATTCCTCCGTTACCAACATTAGTAGGAACATTAGTACGTATTTGCATGTTGGGAACACATTCGTGTGTGCAAGAATATACATTTCAATGTTGAGTAAATAGTCTTTTGAACATGACTATTTACATTTTCTTAATGAGTACATAGTCCTGTGTACATGAGTATGTATATAGTCTTATTGAATACATGTTCGTTTGCACATGACTGTGTATATTTTCTTATTGAATACATATTCGTTTGGACATGGATATATATATATAGTCTTATTGAATACATATTCGTTTGGACATGGATATGTATATTTTTTATCGAGTATATGTTCGTTTCCACATGAATATGTATATTATTTTCTTATTGAGTACACATTCGTTTTGATATGGATATTTATATTTTTCATCGAGTGTATGTTCGTTTGCACATGGATATGTATTTGTTTTATTGTTTGCACACGAATGTGTATTTTATTTCTTATTAAGTTCATGTTTGTTTGCATATGAATGTATATATGTTCTGATCTAGTACATACATGTTCGTTTGTACATGTATATGTATATTTTCTATTGAGTGTATGTGTAACAGGAGTTTTAATTATTCAATTTAATATCTTGCACCATCTTGTTAGATCAACCCAAGTTCATATATTTATTCATAGCCAACTAAGAATAAAACATGTAAACGAGATATCAAGCATTTATTTACAAAATAAAATCATTAATCATTGTTTTACATTAGTTAAACAAAAATAAACATGTGTTTTAACCTTCAGGGCCCCTTTCAAAACTACATTAAAAAATAAACCCCAAATATGTAACCCACTAACCCAACTCCAAAGAGATGGGGGAAGCAATGAGTGAAGTTTACTCACCCTCTGGCAAATCGAAAATAAACCCTCCAAGCTAAATTTAATATACCTCTTAATACAAAATTCAATGGTGGTGTCTAGACTATAATTAATTTAAAACCAATAATTAAAAACTAATAATTCAAGACCAAACCCAACCTAATTACTTTCCCTACTAATAACTACCATTTATAAACTTAACATTACTCCAGTTAATTAATTACTCTAACCAGCTTTAATTACCTAACAATGACATAATAATAACATAATGACATAAGATACTTATACAAATATAGTTATTTCCCTTACATCACTTATATAATTCAAATCCATTTCTGCTACACATGTTCGGCTGCACATCAATATGTATATCTTTTATTGTTTGCACACAAATATGTATATTTCCTTATTGAGTACATGTTAGTTTCCACATGGTATGTATATTTTCTTATCGAGTACATGTTTGTTTGCACATGGATATGTATATTTTCTTATCGAGTACATGTTCGTTTGCACATGGATATGTATATTTTCTTATGGAGTACATGCTCCTTTTCACATGAATATGTATATTTTCTTATCTAGTAAATATTCGTTCCATATGGATGTGTATATTTTCTTATTGAGTACATGTTCGTTTGCAAATCAATACATATATATATACACACACACACACACACACACACACACACACACACACACACACACACACAGACACATACATACATATATATATATATATATTCTTTAAAAAAATTAGGGGAACTCTAATCAGTATTTACAATTGCTAAAAGTGTAAGGTATATTAGCTGTGGAGAATGGTTATATGATAATAGTGAATTAATTGGGTAAATATTACATCCAGTAGTTCAGTATTACAGTAGGTTGTATGACCACCAGAGATCTTGAAGGACGATTGGGGTCAGAAGTCAAATTTGAAAGTTGACATTTTTTAATGAGTAAATCGCAAATTCAAACAATAAAAATGACTAAAAACAAAACAATAACAACTGTATGATCCAACAGAATGAACAAAGATTGACAGATATAATGTGATTAATGGACCATCTTGGAAATTGTCAAAATCGAGAATTACACCCCACGCACGTGTACGGGGCAACTGCGTGATGCATGTGCAAACTATGGAATGTCTTTCGGTGTGTCTAAACGTATGTTCGGTCTCATATTTGATATTAACATTAATATTTCTGATTTTCCTACTTTTTTTGAAGAGTATATTCTGATCGAGTAAACGTGATGGCTCATTTGTGGCTCTAAAAACAATAATATACTAGTATATCAATTTTTAAAAGTATTTTTGATGTTTCATCGCTAAGTGTAAATTGTGTAAAAAAAAAAGAAAAAAAAGTATGATTCCATGTATATATTACAAAATAAATAAAACAATTATGTAGCTAAAAATCGCTAAGAGTGTAACACTTTCACGTAAAATAGCAACTGATGGTATACTGTCTCATGATTAATGTGTGTACATAATTAGAGCTTTTGTGACAACTTCTCTTCACACTAGTCACAAAAAAAGAGGATATTTTAAATTTTGAAGATCGACACACAGGTCCTGAAAAACCTCTCCCTACTTACACGAAAACTAGTAAAAAGAATTAATTAATCAATTAATGTTTAAAGAAACATTTTTATGTACACGGATTTTTTTGATTATTATTTGAGTTGGTATGGGTTTAAAACTCACTCCCACCCAGACCGAGTTTTAACGACTCAGTGGGTAGGTGTGTAAGACCACTGCACCCTCTTCTCTCTCACTAACCACTAACAACTAACACACTGTCGTGGACAGACATCCCAGGTAACTGACGTGCGTGTCCTGGACAGCGTGCTTGAACCTTAATTGGATATAAATACGATAATAAGTTGAAATGAATGAACTATATGTCTGAAGCAATACTAATTTTGTATGACTGGTTAAACGTTTTAAAGTGTTTTTTGTTTAACTATATGTCAAAATTACCAAATGTTTGACATCCAATAGCCAATGATTAATAATCAATGTGATGCCGTTAAACAAAATAAAAAATTTATTATCATTAAATATGGCCCAAATCGTCTTAACGTGCCATACTTTTATACTGTTTTCGAATATGGCTCTGAACAGGTTATATGCCCTTTTCTCCCTATATGTGACTACAGAAAACACTCAATAAGAAAACGGATGTCCGGATAACATATGGTATCTGCGCAATCGACAGGCGTGTGCTACAACAGCTTGTCCTGAATATGCAAGTTACGGCCTATGACCTGACCTGACCAATTTTGAATCAAAAGGACAGGCCTCGGTGGAGTCATGGTTAAGCCATCGGACAACAGGCTGGTAGGTACAGGGTTCGCTGTCCGGTTATGGCTCCCACCCAGAGTGAGTTTTAACGACTCGGTGGGTAGATGTAAGACACCCTCTTCTCGCTCACTAACCACTAACAGTTAGTTAGACAGCCCAGATAGCTGAGGTGTGTGCCCTGGACAGCGTGCCTGAACCTTAATTGAATATAAGCACGAAAATCAGTTGAAATGAAATGAAATAAAAATGTATAATTAGTTTATTTGCGTAAAAATATGTTAATATGTTAATATACAATAAAATAATTATCGAAATAAAAACGTTTAAGTGACTGACCTAAATGCATTAGGTGTCACACAATAATAGTTTAAAGGCTCAGACCCTAGTTTTAACCCGTAAAGAATGGACACTTAGTTTAGTCAAGTCTACAAATCTAACTCATTTGGATAAAGTTATAACAGAGTGAAAGAGGAGTCTGAGACGTTAAAACAAGAAATATTCTTAAAAATAGACTACAACTCGAATCAGTAAACCGCTACTTCTCAGACGGACGTGCGTTTTTAAAATATGAAAAATGCTATTTTTGGTACTACAAACATCAGGATGACCAGAAACACTTCGGTTCTACGGAAATGGATAATCTAAACAATAAAATACCAGTAATGTTTGATTTCAGTGATCTTAAACGGCTCTAATAGTGAAACATGCTGTAGTGTTTAAAAACTAGAGTCAGTCCCTTTAATAACAGTTTAAAATATGAAACTATAGCATATCAAAACTATATTCGTCAGTCTACATAAAATGCAGAAAGGCATTAATAGGTTAAACTCTAAAAATATTAGTCTATATAACATACAAATGTCAGACACTAAAACAAAATCCATCCGACGAGGATCGATCCCACACCGACCGCGCGCTGTACCACTGTGTAGCAAATGAATACTGTAGATCCAGAAACTAACGCGTCCGTAAATTAATGTGAGTGACAGACGGCAGACTAAAATTCAAAATGAAATTAATGCTAGTGGCCGCATTTTGAAATATTACTTTCCTAACAACTCACGTAAAATGTATTTTAAAGGGACATACCTGAGTTTGATGCACTTTTTAAGATGTTACCGACTAACAATGATTTTTTTAACGACTGTAATTGCATATCAAATATATTTTTCTGCATAAAATATTAGTGGCTGTATATTAAACGTGTTTCTGATCGTTACAATATTTGTACTAGGTTAAGTTTCATTTTGTTTCCAAAAATTCAGTTTGGGCTTCTTACAAATATTAAGACGACCAGAAACACATTGAATATACAGACACTGATATTCTAAACCAGAAAATATACACTTTACTGTTGTATGATGTTATTGATGTTACACATGATATAACGTTTTTGTTGATTATTATTTTTTATTTGGTCATGTGGACATTGGTCGATATTTCCTTAAAGTGAATGTGTTTTTGAACACTGAAAGCTAGCAAAACGAATTGTTTTACTAATAGAGCATAACAACTAAACCAGTTTCACAAACACACAATTAAACTAAGATGTCGATAGATTAAGATGGTGAAAAAAAAATCTCAATTTCACCAAAATGTTTTTCCCGTGGACTGTTCATTTGGGTTTAGTGGGTGAGTGTATACGTTTAAATATCGTGAGTGTCATTTGTAACCTTCGCTTCCCATCCCAACTATCCAAAAACAAACACTGCTTCGTCCTCTGTTTAAGGTCTATCTGGATGAAAATGTCCTTTGAATTAGTTATTGTTTGCTATTGTAACAGTCTTTTAAAATGTGTTATATTTAACCATATCCCACCCAAAACTGATCGCTTGTAGGTTTAAAACAATATCCTGTACTGCAGCTTGCCCATTCCAAATGTCCGGACGACAAGGTAGACAACAACAGCTTCATTGTTCCGCTTCTGTGTATGTACTGATTAGTGATTCTGACGTCATAAAATGACAAACTAATCAAACTAAATAGACTAAGATAAGTGCCCGAAAATGGTGAAAATGCCCCAAAAGTGTTTGGTATACCATGCCCTGCCTAATTACTAGGGAAATCACTAAATAGACTAAGCTATGTGATATATTATCGAATACGAAGCCAGAATGACAGTCCTGTGATAATTACGGTGAATGCTGTCCATTGTAGGACTAACGTGGAAGTACATCAGTCTCGTTTGATCATACAATTTTATATATCATTTTATTTATCATCCATTAAAGACTTTGCAGGAGATATAGCTGGAACTATAATTTGCGATATCCTGCAATATTCCCCTAGGAAATATCGCTTCTTATACTCTTGATTGGTCAAATTTTAATCACCAGACAATCTGTTGTTACATCACTGTGTATGTTTCAGCGCTACACTTATCGTTAGTGATGTCTCGCCACTGTCGTTCTGCCAGTTAACGTGTCTACCGCTACCAAATATAATGATATTCAACTCACATTACTGATATTGTTGCCAATTGTCGCAAATGAAAAGAATGATAACGGATGATAACAAGAATACCCCCACCCCCTCGTGTCTTGTTATATCATAACTTATCAGCACTCGTTGATAAAAGTATAAAAATTCTCGGCAAGCCTCGGATTTCATACTTTTATCAACTCGTGCTCGGGGAGTATCCTCTATTTAATATAGATATAGACGGACGGTACTGTGTTACGTCACTCTGCATGTTTCAGTGCTAAATCTATCCTTCGTGATGTTACGTCACTGTCGCGCTACTAGTTGCTCAATACAGTGGTGCTGCATGCGATAGTAAGATTCCCCCTTAATCCCTACAGAGGTTTGTCAGGTTCAATAAAGCGATGACCTAGATCTCTCACTGCCATCTGTTGCGTGACTATTACATTTGAGCCACTGACGTTCCTCAACGTCATCAAACACTTCCGCTAGAGGTGGTATCTGTAGTGATGTCATGGAGCTCTCAATGCTGATCGGAAGTGTTTCGTAATCCGTCGCTGACCTACTGTCGTCAATCGTGTCAAAACTGTGAGAAGTTGAGTGGATGGTTGTCAATGAATGTGCTTCAGAAGATCTTTTTTCGGATATCGGCCGCCTGAAAATAAAAACAAATTTACATGTGTGTGTGTGTGTGTGTGTGATATATATATATATATATATATAATATATATATATATATTATATATATATATATATATATATATATATATATATATATATAATATAAATGTGTGTGTGTGTGTGTGTGTGTGTGTGTGTGTGTGTGTGTGTGTGTGTGTGTGTGTGTTTATCATATGAAGGGCACAATGGAAAAATGATCAAAGTCACATTTTTTCAAAAATGGTGTTATGCCCCTCTAACTGTAGTGCTAACATGTCCACTTAATATGTAAAATTCTCCAATGATAGAATGATCACAGTCATAAGTTATGAACACTTTTTAAAAAGCTATAAAATGAAAAAAACGACCAGGGTCCATGCCAACCAATGAAAAAACGATCATGATCCATGTGATCTTATTATAATTTTGTCACATGATAATTTTTAGCCAATCGGGGAAAGTATTCTAGTAAACAGAAACAGTCAAAATGACTGATGCTACAGAATATCCCCAACCAACAGGCAAGCCAAAAAAGAGGAAATCTGTAGGGTCTAAGAAAGATCTAGCTAAGAAAGCAAGGGTAGTAGATCATGTTACAGGTGAAGACTGTCACTGTAGTGTTTTAAAGTGTTTTAATGTAATAAACAATGAAGACAGATCAGCTCTTATTGAGACGTTCAATTCCTTCTCTTCCAAAGACGAACAGGACTCGTTCCTTAGTTCCTTGATAACAACACGTACTGTGGCGAGGAGAAGACCCAGACTTCCTGGAGAGGAAGCTCGATTGAATGAATATAGCTATGAATATCATGTGCGAGTCAGTCGTGATGGAACTTTTACAGACAAGAAAGTATGTTTCAAAGCCTTTTTGGCTTTATTCGGCATAACCAACAGAAGAGTACAAACCATCAAGAAAGCTTTAACATCAACAGGTAATACGAAATAAATTAAATACTTGTTTTTCTGTGTTTCTCTCACTCCGTCTCTCTATCACTCACTGGTCCGCTCATGGTGTCGTGGGTCGTCGGATCGATCCCTCCTGGTGGTCCCATTGAACTACATGTATTTCTCATTCCAGCCAGTGCTCCACAACTGGTGTAGCAAAGGCTGTGGTATGTACTGTTTATGGGATGGTGCATATAAAAGTAGAGTGCTTACTTGAAGTGAGGTCGCAGGATCGATCCTCCTAGGTGGATGTCTAACATTGGGCTTATTTCCGTTCCAACCAGTGCACCACGACTGGTACAACAAAGACTGGTATGTACTGTTCTGTATGTGGAAAATTGCATATAAAAATGTTTTCCTGCCTATCGAAAAGAGTAGCCCATCGTGTGCGATTGCAGGTTTCCTTCTCTAGATCGTTGTGGTCCTTTACCATATGTATGACGCCAATATAACTGTAAATAAAATGTGTTGAGTGCTTGCGTCGTTAAAATAAAACATTTCTTTCTTTCTTTCTTTGTTTCTGTTTCTCTCGCTCAGTCTCTCAGCACCTTTGTCTCGCTCAGTCGATCTCTCTCCGTCTCTGTCTGTCTATCCATTCATCTATCCATCCATCCATCCATCCATACATACATACATTACGGACTCTCCCTGCCCCGCCCCTATTCCCTGCATAAATACTGTTAATTTTGAAGTGTTAGCTCAATGACATTGTGACATGAATCATGTTTGGGTTTTTTCTTTTCTTCCAGGAAAAGCTCCATCTGATAAGAGAGGAAAACACACGAACAGACCGCACAAACTGAAGCCAGAAGTAATGGAGGCTATCAAAGCACACATCTCTTCCTTCAGAGGACGAAAATCACATTATTCTTTACATGACAGTCGTAAACTATACTTGCCAGAAACATTGAATATTGCAAAAATGTATCAAATGTTCCAACAGAAATATTCAGCAGACTACAGTGTTTGCTATGAAACTTATCGAATGATTTTTAACACAAACTTAATATCTCATTTGGGTATCCACGCAAAGACACATGCAGCAACTGCGATACATTTATCCAAGACATTAAGCATAAGGAGTTGAAACTAGACCAAATTTCAGAAAACGAATGTGAAAAAGAAACTCTTAAAAAAGAACTCCAGGTACTCCGTTTTCAGTACGAGCTGCATTTGAGAAAAAGTGAAATATTTTATAAGCGCAAAAAGGAAGCACGTGAGAATGCTAAGAAAAAATATTGATAGGGAAGCCGTCGTTTTTGATTTCCAAAAGAATTTACCAGTTCCTAACAAAACCAGCAATGACGTTTATTACAAACGACAACTGAGTTTTTATTCCTTTAATATTCATGTACTTTCATCTGATGATGTATATTTCTACTGTTACGACGAGACAGTCGCTAAGAAGGGTGCAGACAATGTCTGCTCCATGTTATATCATTTCATAAATAATCACATTTCAGAAGATGTCAAAGAACTTGATCTGTTCTGCGATGGATGCGGAGGTCAAAACAAAAATTATACTTTCATTCAGTTCATGCACTGGCTTGTCGCCAAAACGAAAAGGTTCACAAAAATTATAGTCCGATTTCCAGTTAGAGGACACTCCTATCTGGAATGTGATAGAGATATGAGCCTTATAAACCAAGCTACGCCTGTTGATTTGCCATCTGAATGGTTAGAGGTCTTTGAAAAGGCACGCGTCAAACCATCTCCATATAATGTGCATGCATGTTCTCGGGACCTCTTTTTTGGTTTTGCGGACTTTCTGAAGCCAGCATACAAGGCGATGGCCCCAATGAAAACACGACCCATCAGAGAAATGGTTTTTTGAACAAAAAAACCCTCAACTACTTTCTTTCCGTGATTCGTGGAATGGGCCTATGGAGACGGCTGTCATTACGAAACGTCAAATGAAGAGAGTCTTAGCGGGATGTGCTGCAGAACTGAAGCCCCTGTATGGAGGACCCCTACCCATCAGCAGTGAGAAATTCGCTGATCTGCAGGTCCTAAAAAACTTTTGTGACCCAGAGAAGCGAGCATTTTATGATCAACTGCCAACTTCCGCAAATGCAGAGTGTGATGATGAGTGACTTACATTACTGATCCAGCAACCAATAGTATGATATAGGACTGATGTGGTGTAATACACAATACTGTTTATACTGCCTGCCTCTGATAGGACAATACAGAGTAAACCTATAGAGAAACTGTTATCTCTCCTAATGATTAAACACACACCAAGACCATTATAATCTTAAGCAAATGTTCATTTTAATCATTTGTATCCCAATATATAGCTTGAAATTAAAGCTTTTTTCAATCATAACAATTTGTTGCCATTTTATCTTTAAAAAACGGAATAACGGTCATAGTCCATTTCAAGGTAATGTTGCAAATTGTGTATTTGTATGAATATATTACCCCACAGGATGCTAATACAAATGATTTAGTAGATAGAAATGGGCCCACATTCTAAACCATCAAACAAAAATAATTCTATAAACATAATATTTCCAACAGAGTATTTTGAAGTTAAAATTTTGATTTTCTCAAAATCACAAAACTGTGACTTTGATCATTTTTCCATTCCATATATTATAATATCTTACATTTTCAGTGCTATCAAAGTACGTGATATTTTTCAGATCACATACTTTAAGAATTTGATATCTTTGCAAATTAGATATAAATTAGTCGAGGTATCGGCACTAGGTTTATTAATATTTAAGCAAACGTACTTGGGTGACACTCCATGATTGACGTATGCATTCATAGTCATCAAATAAAAACATTTCAATGGCAATGTAACACTGAAAGCTTACATCATTTGAATATCTAGTACTGGCTGGACTGGAATTAAAGTTGCGTGTACAGTTTACAAAAACACGTTGTATTAAGCTTGAGCTTATATGATAAAGAGATTATTACCCTCGTGTATTTCGGTACCGTCAATATCATATATTAGGAATACAAATAATGTATTATGCTCGCCAGAGGTTCGCACAAAACAATTTTTATTCCTATATGATATTGACGATACCGAAAAACACTCTGGTAATAACCTCTATGTATGTATGTGTACTTGTATGTATGTGTACTTGTGTGTGTGTGTGTGTGTGTGTGTGTGTGTGTGCGTGTGTGTGTGTGTGCGTGTGTGTGTGTGTTATCAATCCCCTTCTATTGCAGAAACGTCATAATATGTATGTCATATTTAGCAGTTATTTAGCAGTTCCTTTCTGATAATTAATAATTCAAACATGTAAAACGATATTATTTCGTAAAATTGTTTTTAAATACATATATACTGTACACTTGTTTCTTTCCTCACATATATATGAATACATACATAAATACATGCATATATATATATATATATATATATATATATATATATATATATATATATATATATATGTATATGTGTGTGTGTGTGTGTGTGTGTGTGTGTGTGTGTGTGTGTGTGCGTATGTGTGTGTGTGTGCATGCATTAATTATATATATATATATATATATATATATATATATACACATTTATGTATGTATGTGTGTGTGTATGTGTGTGTGTGTGTATGTGTGTATGTATGTATGTATGTATGTATGTGTTGTTGTTAAAGCATTACTTTAATTACCTGTGTATCAAGTGCACAATAACCCCAACAAGGATCATAATGATGACTGACACGATCAAACACAGGAGCACAAAGTTATGTTTCGTTATGTTCATATACATTCCATCTACAATAAATATGAGAAAAGATGTACAAGAAATAAAGAACAAAGGAAGAACATGTACATAGAAAAAACAAAGCACCCTCCCCCCCCCCCCCCCCCCCCCCCCACACCTTCGAAAAACCCCGACAACCTAACAAAAATGACAACATACAAACAGAGAAACAAAAGTTTCCAATTTCTTTAAGTTGAATATCGGAATTAGTAAGTAACAAGACCTTTGGCATAAAACAATTTTATTATATTTTCTGTTAATAGTTACACTTGTATAGGTATGCTACTTGCTACTTTGTGAATGGGGCATGACAAATTAAAATAAAGTACAGTCAAACATTATAGACCATAGACAAACCTACTCAGTAAAAAGTTAAAGTTTGTTTCGTTTAACAACACCACTAGAGCACATTGATTAAGTAATAATCGCCTATTGGATATCAAACGTTTGGTAATTCTGACACGAAAGAGATAAGAGAAAATTAGCTACATTTCCCTTAATGCAGAAACGGATCTTTTATATGCACTTTCCCACAGACAAGAACGCACATACAATGACTGGTTGTAACGAGAGAAAAAAACACCCAATCATTTGAATGGATCCACCGAGGTGGGTTGATCTTGCGACGGAAGCAAGTCAATACGCAGGGCAGTCTTATGTACAGTGGTCTCCCATTTTACGACTGATGCATTCAGCACTACACAGAACCTCACCAGACGCATCCATCTGACATCGCACAGACTCGCAGTTACCATTACAAGTATAGTTACAGAAAGGACCGTACACACCGGGCCTGCTGCAACCCTCTTTACATTTACCCATAGGGCTGTCACAGGAGTTGTCAAGACACATTCCATGACACGTTATGTCCCACTTCTCTCCGGAGTAACCTGGAAGACAACCATCTGCACACGATCCGATAGCTTGGTGACAACGTTCGTTGAAACAGTTCGTGTTGCAGGTTTTTGAGCACTTGTCTCCATAGAAACCATCCTTACATCCTTCAGGACACGTGCCATCTTGTTGACAAGATATACTCCTACATGTTGTGGGACAGGGTTCAGTGCAGTTAGTACCAGAATATCCTTCTGCACATTGATAGCATTGTCCAGTAGACCTGTCACATCTTTTGCATTTCACGTGACAATGGAGCTTACATAACATTCCAAACCACCCTTGATGACAGCTACCAATGCAGACACCTCGATCATCACAGACATCACAGTGTCCACGTTTGAAACATATACTTCCACAATAGCCAGTTTTACACCTCTCACAGACACCAGTCCATCGATCACATTTCTTTTGTACGCATCTTTCACTGCAGTTATGTTTGCAATCTGGACCACGTCTCCCATTAGTTTGACATTGTTGACAATTGTTTTCAAACGTCGCATTGGTTTTGTCTTCTACTGTTGTTTCCTCACACGGACGACAAGGTTCGTCTGGGTTCTGAATTCTGAAGTATCTTTCTACACAGTCGGTGTCTGAAAACAGAAGAAATATCCTTATGAAAATGTCATGAATTACGTTGAGTTTACATTTGGCTTTAGAAATCTATTATTTGACTTTACAATACATGCAACTATATTTGAATTTACAACACAACAGGACACGATTATTATAATTTCAAAATTAACTGCCAATCTTGACAAAACTAAACTGAGCAGTGCTGAATCATTGTGGATGCATTATTTGAATTCACTGACTGTGGCCCGAGGGACTCAGTGCGAATGACTCAAGCATTAACTAACTTTTATTGCGTTACTTCTTGCAGCCAGCTTATCCCATGATATGATTACCCTTTTAACTTTTATGTTTTTATATGAACATTTTTTAACCTGTTTTTAAATGCTGCAGTACTTGGTTTGTATTTTCGGACTTCTCCTGGTGATGTTAATAGTATACTAACGAAAATTCAGAGACACCGCATATTTTCACTCATATATTGGGACAGTTGAAAACTATAGTTGATATTATAAGAAATGTTATATTCCATTACAAACAGTGTATACATTCAGTCGTGAATTATACTGAGTTCACATTTAGCTTTACAAATCTGTTATTTGACATTACAGTATGTTTAGCTATATTTGAATTTGAAAGAACAGTTGAAACTACAATTGATATTACAAGATTTTACATTTTACAACAATCGTACCTGTCTTTTATTTATTTATTTTCGACAATACTTAAATGATATTTCACATTGCGATTATGTTTACTGTTGCACTATTAAACACACTATTAACCAATACCTGTACAAATACCACACGTCCTCATGCAGTCCATAATATGTCTACTAGAACAGGTTTCGTGCGAACAGTGAGATCCTCTGTCTGTACAGGTAAAAGTCACTCCTGAAAGATTAAATGTTGCTAATATCACATTTTCATTTTCATTTCAACTTATTTTCGTGCTTATCTCCAATTAAGGTTCAAGCACGCAGTTCCGGGCACAAACCTCAGCTATCTGGGTTGTCTGTCCATGACAGTGTGTTAGTTGTTAATTGTTAGTAGTTAGTGTGAGAAGAGAGGGTGTAGTGGCCTTACACCTACCCATTGAGTCCTTAAATATCACTCTGGGTGGGAGCCGGTACCGAGTTGCGAGCCCTGTACCTACCAGCCTTATGTCCGATGACTTAACCACGACGCCACCGAGGCCGGTAATATCAGAAAAGGTATTGCTATAGTTAACTGTCTCATTTGTAACAGGGATTTAGCTCAGTCGGTTGAGTGCTCCGTTGAGGTGCTTCATCGCAGGATCGAACCACCTCGGTGGATCTATTGAACTGATTGGGGTTTTTTCTCGTTCCAACCAGTGCACCACAACTTGTCAAAGGCCGTGATATGTGTTTTCCTGTCTTTGGGGAAAATGCATATAAAAGATCCCTTGCTGCATTAGGGAAAATGTAGCTGGTTTCCTCTTATGACTATGTGTCAGAATATTTGACATTCAATAACCAATGATTAATTAATCAATGTGCTCTTGTGGTGCTGCTAAATAAAACAAACATTTGTAAAAGAATCGATGCTTGATACCTCGAGTACTAAAAGTACCCACCACCCACCCTTACATATTAAGAACGTATAAAAGTGGACGTCACTATATTGTTCCAAGCAGGCAGTTAATATTGATGAACGTCTTTTAGAAACTTGCACCTTAAGTCTCCTCTATAAAACAAAACCCCTTCCGCCTGTAATGCTGTAAAAGACTCTTTGATGATTAATCATTAACAAAAATATATATATACTGACCGTTCTGTATGCAGAGAAGCAACAGGACTGCAGGTACCAGAAGACTTAACATGCTGTATCAGGAGGAATTAATTATTACCAACCTGTCAAAAGACAACCATTATAAAATGAAAGTTTTACAGTCTGTCAAAATGTTGATCTAACTGAGGTTCCTATATCCCGGGAAGACTTCTCATTTCATTATACACACGAACTGCAAAACGAATTTTATTTCAACAATGCATCAAGATATCAAGGCCGTACCTTGAACAAAATCCTGTGTGTGTGTGGGGGGGAAAATGGGGGACTTTTTTTTATGGTAGTGAATCACTACAAATTGGCCCTGATGTGTATGCTATCTGTATTCACTGGAGTAAACACAACAGTGAGACACTCACACACACAAAGTATGCAGGTTCGTAGGAACACACACACACACTGTGTTGCCACACACACACACACACACAGGTGAGGACGAAAATGTACGTTTTTTGGTGCTTAATTGCCAGTGCCAAAAAATCATATTCACACACACACACACACACACACACACACACACACACACACACACACACACACACACACAGGTATAGGCCGAATTACAATGCTTAATTGCCAGTGCCAAAAAATCATAAAAGCAACAACAACAAAAAACAGCGACAACAACCCTCAACAAAAAATAACAAATAGTCTTCGTAAATTCATTATGTAGTTACAACCGGCCTCGGTGGCGCAGTGGTTAAGCCATCGGAATACAGGTTTGTAAGTGCAGGGTTCGCATCCCCGTACCGGCTCCATCCCAGAGCGAATTCTTAAGGGATCAATGGGTAGGTGTAAAACCACTACACCATCCTCTCTCTCATTAACCACTAAGCAACTAACAACTAACCCACTGTCCTTGAAAGACAGCTCACATAGCTGAGGTGTGTTCTCAGGACAGCGTGCTTGAACCTCAATTGGATATTAGCACGAAAATAAGTTGAAATGAAATGTAGTTACAAGCGCGTAGGGCAAAAACGGACTTTCTAAATTCGACCGTAAATGCTTTAGGCGTCAAGTGTTTTTATTTCCCGGGATGAGTTTAAAGATTTTGTTTTGTTTAACGACACCACTAGAGCACATCGATTTATTAGTCATCGGCTATTGGAGTCTTAGAGTGGAAACCCGCTACCGTTTTTCTTTATCAACAAGGAATCTTTTACATGCACCATCTCTCACACATTGGGGCGGGACGTAGCCCAGTGGTAAAGCGCCTACCAGATGTGCGGTCCATGTGGGATCGATCCCCGTCCATGGGCCCATTGGGCTATTTCTCGTTCCAGCCAGTGCACCATGACTGGTATACTAAAGGCCGTTGTATGTGCTATCCTGTATATGGGATGGTGCATATAAAAGATCCCTTGCTGCTAATCGAAAAGAGTAGCTCATTTAGTGGCGGGAGCGGGTTTCTTATCCCCATATCTGTGTGGTCCTTAACCATAAGTCCGACGCCATATAACCATAAATAAAATGTGTTCGTCGTTAAATAAAACATCTCCTTCCTTCATCTCACTACCAGTTTGGTGCACTGGTTGGAACGAGAAGAAACTCAATCCTTTCAATGTATCCACCGAGGTGGCTCGATCGTGCGACACAAGCAGTTCAAGCGAGCACTCAACCGACTGAGCTAACTCTCGCCCCCTTCCCAGGATGACTTCACGCATGTATCCGCCGAAAACACCCCCACCAAAGTTTCTGCGAGCCTGCTATGGCACTATCAGATAGTCCGTGAAACAATACTTACAACATCTTGCTTAATCAATGCTCTAGTTTAGGGAAAATCCACCGTTATAATTCAGCCAGACCTAGTAGAAAAACATCGTCCACACTGAATTATGCGCTTCAAAGTAAATCAAATGACCATGTTGGGTACCATTCAACTAGCTGAACTTCTTTGTCGTTACCTAACCTTCAAATATTCTATTTATAAGACGTTAAGTTTCTCTTTCCCGGGATGATGTCACATATTTCTTGGAAATCAGTATTGTTCCAAAACACGCGGAAGGTAATTAGTTTGCATACCCACTTTATTTAAAGCTGCATGCGGTACTTGGGTTCAGTCTCATACAATGAATGAATGGAATAATACCAACTGTATAGATTATGTCTACCCATCGCTTTTCTTAACGGTCTAGTTATTCACAAAGATTACGTCGCTTATTCTTACAGTTTCTGTTTCCTTGTCGCGTTTCTATTCAGTATGTCAAGATGAGCAAAAACGATATAGAGATATTATTTGGACAAAATGACTTCTTTTTTTTAAATGAATGTCACACAAATAGTTCATTGGGTGGAAGTCCTCCTACAGGCAGGGTATGAAAACGTTCAAGTTAAAGTTTGTTTTGTTTAACGACACCACTAGAGAACATTGATTTAATAATAATCGGCTATTGAATGTCAAACATTTGGAAATTTTGACATAGAGAGAGGAAATCCGCTACATTTTTCCATTAGTAGCAAGGGATCTTTTATATACACCATTCCATAGACAGGATAGCACACACCCCTACGCCTTGGATATACCAGTCTGGGTGCACTGGTTGAAAGTTGTTCCAACAATCAAATGACAGAATCTAGTCAGTACTTTCTCTCTCATACACGAACTGGGGAACTGTCTTCCGTGGAAACGACCAGACAGATTTTAATATTGGTTGAAGACAAATGATTGATATGAATATTCATTATTATTATTTTTATAAATAAGGGTGGGGAATGTTGCACTATGCAGTATCACTACCATCGGTGATGTGAATATTCATTATGTTTTCTAAATAAGGAGGTGGTGGGTTGCAAACAGTCACACACACACACACACACACACACACACACACACACACAGAGAGAGAGAGAGAGAGAGAGAGAGAGAGAGAGGAGAGAGAGAGGAGAGAGAGAGAGGAGAGAGGAGAGAGAGGAGGAGAGGGGGGGGGGGGGGGGCTTTATTTAGATGCAAAACGCGACTTATCCATATGTTCGATCTTATGAAAAAGTATCCATTTCTTCTATGTTTTGCTCAATTGATTCACAAATGCAAAAGTTTGACATTATAACATGTATGGATACAACTACCATGTAGACCAATTTTCACAAATCTATCTTATTTACTGATAAATATAATTATATTTATATATTTCGTTTCAAAACGCGTTACATCCCTATTTTCTACAAAGCCAGACATACATTAACAGAAATATTGCTAAATCATGAATATATTAAAATAAAATAAGAACATATTATTACACTTATCATTATATTACCTAAACAGTGTTTGGACAAGAAACAATCTACATAGGAGACAGGCAGAGATATTTCTTTCTGAGCCGTAACATGGAAAAAACTACAACTTAACCAAAAACCCACTAAAAACGTTTTTTTCCTATTGTTTGGTAAATAACAGGTAATAACCTTAAAAAACTAAATCTCAAGTATTTGGGCTCTATCATAATTATATTTTGTAAAAATACAGCATTATTGACGTCACTTTTCAACATCAAAATAGACGACGTCAAAATTATATTTCAACGTTATTACCTTATTTTAGGTTACTTCAATGAAAACAATTGATTTGGAATCGGTACTTTTTTAATTTTCTGTTTGCCCAGTATTTTATGTTATATATTCCGATTTAAAGAAAATAATAATTTAAAGCGATGTTGTTGTGGCGCTTTTGTTTTGTTTTTTTGTGTGTGTGTGTGGGGGGGGGGGGGGGGGGGGGGTTGTGGGGTTTTATTTTTTTGGTTTTTGTTTTGTTTGTTAAAAATAAATATGCAGATCTCATACATGCAAGTAATACTAATCAGTAACAGATATGAAATTTAGTGAATTACATTTTGCATCCTTCTTTTTCAAACTCGTGTTACATATTGCACCCCACCCCACTTTATTCAGATTCCTCTATCCACCATAGAGCAATCTCATATTCTGTTGGTGTCGTACTGTCGAAAAATATTGTTTCATTCTTCGGACCGGCCTCGATGGCGTCGTGGTTTAAAAGTCATCGGACTTACAAACATAACGCGTTAGCTTACAACACTGGATTGTGGTGGGCTGTAAACTGTCTGAGAAGATTGAATCCTAAGTGCCATATCGCCTGATATGCTAAACACACATGTGTTTACATCCAGCAGAGGTGTTTCATGTAAACTATCTCTGGCTGGGTGTTTTGGCTTATAAAGAAATAACAACTCTGGCTGAGGTAGCTAGCATTAACTGTTTACGGATCACGATGTCCGGTCCGTTTGTGATAATCTGAGATGGACTGCAGACAATGGGGTGGGGGTGGGGGCAGGGGGCTGGGGGCTGGGGGCTGGAAGTGTTTAATTCTTAGACATCTGGAATGTAGTAAAATGTGTGTGTGTTGTTAACTAGTTGCTGAATAAATTGCCGGTTATGTAAATAGTTTAATCAGAAGTGATTGCAGAGTTCATTTAGTTCTACAGAAGAAACACGCAGTTAAGAAATTAGTAACTGAACAGAGACAGAGAAACTGGTTAGACAGGAAAGTTGTTTTCCCTTATTTTGGTCTGAATAGTTACTATGTGTATTAGAGAAACAATAATATAATTAAATTAATATGCCGGGGGCAGGGCGTAGCCCAGTAGTAAAGTGCTGGCCTAGTGTACGGTCAGTCTAGGATCGATCCCTGTTAGTGGAATCATTGGACCATTTCTCGTTCCAGCCAGTGCTTCACAACTGGTGTTACAGACCATGATATGTACTATCCTGTCTGTAGGATGATGCATATATTAAAGATCCCTTGGTGCTAATAAAAAGAATAGTTGCCCATAATTTCCCCTCTAAAATATCAAGGGATTAGTGCCAAGTCCCATTATATGGTGAATTATACAAAAATGAGTTAATCACCATGTCAGCATCATGGGAAAGTGTACTATCATTTCACAATGTCTCATTCAAACAAATCATTTGTTTTTCCTTTTATAGAACAGAACCGAAACCAATTATCTTTTATGTCCATTTCCACAAAAGGCAAAAACCATGTTTCCAGCACTACCTCATTCTGTCTATCTAGAATTTTGTAGTATCACCCATAGCTGACAGACATAACGCGTTACCTTACAACACTGGATTGTGGTGGGCGCTAAACTGTCTGAGAAGATTGAATCCTAGGTGCCATACCGCCTAACATGCTAATGACACATGTTAGCTCTAAGTGTTTACATCCAGCGAAGGTGTCTTATGTAAACTATCTCTGGCTGGGTGTTTTGGCTTACAAAGAAATAACAACTCTGGCTGAGGTAGCTAGAATTAACTGTTTTCGCATCACGATGACCGTTCCGTTTGTGATAATCTGAGATGGACTGCAGACAATGGGGTGGGGGTGGGGGCTGGGGGCTGGAAGTGTTTAGTTCTTAGACATCTGGAATGTAGTAAAATGTGTGTGTTGTTAACTAGTTGCTGAATAAACGCCGGTTATGTAAATAGTTTAATCACAAGTGATTGCAGAGTTCATTTAGTTCTACAGAAGAAGCACGCAGTTAAGAAAATATTAACTGAACAGAGACAGAGAAACTTGTTAAACAGGAAACTTGTTTTCACTTATTTTACTCTGAATAGTTACTATGTGTATTAGAGAAAAAAAGTTATACAATTAAATTAATTTGGTGGGGACAGGACATAGCCCAGTAGTAAAGTGCTGGCCTGGTGTACGGTCAGTCTAGGATCGATCCCTGTTAGTGGAATCATTGGACCATTTCTCGTTTGAGCCAGTGTTTCACAACTGGTGTTACAGACCATGATATGTACTATCCTGTCTGTGGGATGATGCATATATTAAAGATCCCTTAGTGCTAAAAAAAAAAAAATAGTTGTCCATAGTTTCCTCTCTAAGATATATTTGTGGTCATTAACCACATGTCTGACACCACATACCTGTAGTTGTGTTGAGTGTGTCATTAAATATAAAATTCCTTTCTTTCTTTCTTTTTTTTAAACATGGCTCCCATATGCAACAACCTTAGTTAAAAATTATGATCTAGCTATGTCTGTATTTTGTAGACAATTTGAATATTATATAACAAATAAATTTAAATTCCAATTTAAAATGAAAATGCCTGGGAATTGTTTATTGTAAAAAGGATGCCGGCCCAAAGATGATAAATGTTTTATGGCCATACGCAATAAAATATTTTAATTTACTTAGCATAGAGGGAAATTAGTTTATATAATTTCAAAGGCATCATCACTGGATTGTAACTTTTCTAGTCATTGCATATTTTATAGACATTATATAATATTTGACATATAGTTGAACATGAATTAGTAGATAAAAGTCAAGTATTTTTCTTTAAATCGGAGTCCGTTCATGGTAGTTCATATTATAACTAACTGGTTAAACGAAGTGACCCATTTATATAAATGGCATAAAATAAATATGCATACTAATAATAAATATTGTTCATTGTAGTAGTTGAAATGTATGCACATTCATATTTTCTGGGCTAAAATATCTAGATATTACTACATTAACTGGAATAATTGTAACATTTCAGATGTTCCAATGATGAGGGATCTCTGGTCATTATAACAAAGTGGTTACTGCTGTAGTGTGTTTAAACAAAATGTGTGTGTGTACATGTATATCATTCTACGAGCGCATTAGACTAACATTATACTTAATCACGCACCAGATCAATGGTGATGACGAATGCATGAAACTGTATTTAGATGTTTTTTACACTTGGTCTTATTGTACTTAATGGCATTCACTGTTATCATTATCATAACATCAATTTATTAAATATTTTAATCAACAATCTTTATTCAATTAACAAATTAAAATGTTTTCAAAACATTGATAATCAAAACATGAAACTATAGTTGAAATTGTCTTATTTTTAACCTACAGTTACCGCAATGTATTTGCAATTTATATATGATAAGACTAGCAGAGTAGTTCATTCCTGTACACGCATGCAGTATATCACCCATGTCAGCATAGTTCAGTGGTATAGGTAGATGCGATGGGATATATGACTGATTGCCCTTACTGGACCCATCGCCTTTTATCTTACTTCAACCAGTGGCCAGGACTGGTACATTAAAGATTGTGGTATGTACTTACCTGTCAGTGGCGAAGTGTATATAAATGATACCTTGTCACTGTTTTGTTGGAGCAGCCACTATGCCGGTAACAATTTTCCTTTTGCATTTTACAGACCGTGTCGAAATACCTCACAGAGAGGATATATGATAACAACGGTGTACACAACTTGCAGATCAGGTTGCCTGGGTCTGGATTGAAAATTAACGTTGCGGAAAGACACTGACTTAAGATGTGATAATAATCCAGGTCAGATTTCAAGACATCACTTGCCGGATTCGTTTCGAGTTATTGTGTCATAGCCAGTTTTGTTTTGTAGATACCGGCCTCGGTGCGTCGTGGTTAGGCCATCGGTCTACAGGCTGGTAGGTACTGGGTTCGGATCCCAGTCGAGGCATGGGATTTTTTAATCCAGATACCGACTCCAAACCCTGAGTAAGTGCTCCGCAAGGCCCAATGGGTAGGTGTAAACCATTTGCACCAACCAGTGATCCCTAACTGGTTCAACAAAGGTCATGGTTTGTGCTATCCTGCCTGTGGGAAGCGCAAATAAAAGACCCCTTTCTGCTAATCGAAAAGAGTACCGACAGCGGGTTTCCTCTCAAAATCTGTGTGGTCCTTAACCATATGTCTGACGTCATATAACCGTAAATAAAATGTGTTGAGTGCGTCGTTAAATAAAACATTTCTTTCTTTCTGTTTTGTAGATCCACATAGTCACGATCACGGGATACACACACCTTCCCACTTCCGCCATATTGAATTCTTAGGGGAATAAAAATAACAGTTAAAACTTGATACACAACTATCCACAAGCACCAAACGCCTAGAGTTTGAGGATTTAAAAAAAACAAAGCACTAAACATGAAATAGGTGATTTTAACAATTCACTAGCCATAGTAAAACACCTACGAGCCCTTATCCTGTGTGTACTGTACACTGGTGCTAATAATACTACAAGTAGAACATAAAACCAGAATCCAACATGACCAAAACACTTTTTAATCATTAATAATTAGCACGCAATTTGTGAAATAGTTGTGCACATACCATGTTAAAACTATCCCAGTAAATTAATTCCATTTAATGTACAATTGCAATGCATCTACAGTTCACCTGAGGTTGAAATTTGTTTACGACAAAATTTAAAAATACAAACTTTACTTTCTACAAAATTGGGGATTTTTAATTAGCATATTTATTTTATCTCAAATGCCACGAGACACCCTACATTTTGCTGGTAAAATAAAATGCAAGGTGCCACACGTTATATGTGTTGCCTGAGTAAATCGATACATTGTTTTTATCAGATAAATGTTTTATTACAATTTTTTTTACATTATCAACAATGAAATCTAGTTTTGTGAATTTGACTGTTGACCATTTGCGTTTCGCCTAGAGCGTATTACTAAGAATAACACGTTTGAGTACCAGTGTCAATAAAATGGCGAGTTTTATTAGGAATCGTTTTTGTGTGTTCAAGTATAGGCTAGAAGGCATTAAAAATATCATGTGCTGGCGTGCCATTAAATATTTCTTTCCCATCCATGCCAATATCCAACCAGTCGACAAACCCTAACGGGGCATATATATATATATATATATATATATATATATATATATATATATTAGGGTAGCCAGGATTGTTTATTGGGGGTGGAGTGGGGATAAAGGGCACTGCTTTTACACATTTTATGGGGTGACATGCATTATAAAAGTTGGTATTGTGAAAAAAGAGGTATATTCGAGACGGCAAGGTCCTCTTGTGCCCAATCCCTGGCTACCCGGATACGCCAGTGCATATATGTGCAATTTAAAGTATATCAATCAATAGATTTTGGTTTCAACATGGGTACCTTTAGTAGTATTATTTGCATTTTAAAAATGTACTCAACAAAATGAATTAAGGGACAGCAGAATTGTGGTAATTATTTTCTAATGTCATATTATGTTAGTAAGTTTTTATCACATATAACGTCTAAACATTGTTTCAGTAACATCTGACCTATGTTACATGCAAACATCTTACACACGATGAGATTTTTGTGCATTTTTGTAAAACCTACGAAAATGCGCATTCTGCTAGGAATCATTACACGTTGATTGTAAATATATTTGTCATTTTATTCTCTCTAAATTGCTGTTTAAATCATTAAGTTGAAGAACATTTGTTTTAGAAAATATCAAAACGTAGACACTATGGAACGAGTGAAAACTTTTAAAAGAAAAATGCTGAATATAGTTACTGGCCCTGCATTCATTTTGTTTCGTTAAATTACTGTGTATTAAACATCATTAAAGGTATAACTTATCTTAACGGTTAATTATTAATTCAGTCAGCAGCTCAACTCTATAGATGGAGCAGTTTACTCTGATAGCTTACATTTCGTGCTTAATTAGTGTAATAAATATATCTGTTATAACTGGTATGATAGCTTACATTTCATGTAATAATTAGTATAACAAATATATCTGTTATAACTGGTTTTAAGGCTTTGCTTTGTTTGACAATTTGTTTTTCCAAAGTTGTTAAGAGCTTCTAGCAACCTGCTACAATACCAGGGAGCCCAATTCACCATCTCAGTGTAGGATAAGGTTACTGTGCACACAGCTGGAAACACTCATGACCCTCTCCAGTGTCTGCCATCCAAAAATAATTTGTTATTGTTTACAATTACTTCCTGCCGCCAGTACATTTTCAATGTATTAACAACACAGACCCAATTAGGTGTCTCGGAGCTGCTGCGAAATTAAACGTTTACTGTATGCCACGTGGACTCACTGCAAGATAACATTATTCTTGACTTGAGATTTCACACAGTTTGTCACATATGCTGGACTGTAAGAAAAACTGTTTATAAAATAGCTGGATCAGGCATGCTGGTTGGAGCTGTTTATGTTTAAGTTCCAGGAGCCAGAATAAATTAAATAGTTCTTCATTTAATTACATCATGATTTATTATTATTAGCAGACAAAACTTTTAAGGTTTATACTAAAATAAATAACTGACAGTATCTAAAAGCAAACTATTTAGCAAAAGTTAAGTTTCCGATTTTTAAGTGCATTCCAAAGTTTTCAGTGCCGTTTTCTCAGATTGAAGTGGAAAGGAGATAAGTGGTTCTGGCACTAACCCCTCGATTTGCTACAGGTCGTCCAGTATGAGTATCATTGAACGCCAGTTGCAGCTTTGTTTGAATAAACTTCAACAATGGGCAACTGACAAAGGATTTCGATTCTCAAAGTCAAAAACCGTCTGTATGCATATCTGCCAGAAAAGAGGTCACCATTTAGATCCTCAGCTGTTTCTGGACAAAACTCCGGTTCCAGTTGTGGAGGAGACCAAATTTCTGGTGGTTATTTTTGACAGGAGGCTATCTCTTGTTCCTCATTTACAGTATGTGAAAAAGAAGGGCTTAAAGGCCCTCAATATCTTAAAGGTTATTGGCAAGACTGAATGGGGAGCAGATCGAAAGGTTATGCTCCGACTTTACAGATCTTTAGTTCGGTCTAAACTTGATTATGGGTGCATTGTGTATGGGTCAGCACGTAAGTCTTACTTGCAAATGCTAGATCCTATACACAACCAGGGACTTAGGCTTTGTCTTGGTGCTTTCAAAACATCTCCTGTGGAGAGCTTGCATGTCGATGCACACGAACCTAGTTTGACTGCTAGACGTGCAAAGCTCTTCATATTTTATTTTGCCACCTTAGTGTATCAAACCATCAAATATTGTATTCGATCTTGTCCATCTAAAGAAAGATCGCACAGATGCAGTTATTTATAAACAATATTTCATAAAAATCCAAGAGCGGTACTGTGATTACACTCCTATTTATGCAGACGGATCATGGGATGAGAATTATATGGCTTGCACTACAGTTTTTCCATCAGACGCAATAATTTCCATGAGATTGCCCGATTCAGCATCAATCTTTACTGCTGAAATTTGGGCAATCATTAAAGGAGACCGGACACCAAACCATATATACGGCGTAATGAATTGTTTTCCATCATAAACCACAACACGCAACAATCACGCTCCCCTTATTGACTAAGTTAAGCGTGCCAGTCTTGGTTGGGGTTTTTTTTTTCGCCGAGAAAGTGTTTGAGATATGTATCTTATCGACAATATTATTATGTGGTCTTTGCACATTATTGAAAGTGCATAATAATGAAAGTGTTTGTATGTATTTCTGTGTATCATATAAATTAACGAATACAAACAATACTTTTAGTTGACGTTAGTGCTTTGTAGATTACATTTGATTGTTAACCATGACTGAAAACGAATGTTTGATAAAAATAACAACTCCTACAACCATTACAGTTGTAGGTGGAAGTGGAAGTGGGAAAACGTTTTTTACAAAGCGTGTTTTGGAGAATGCAAACGTTGTGTTTGACGTAGCACCTAAACTCATTGTTTATTGTTACGTTGTGTGGCAGGACGTGTACACAGATATTCAACACTCCATTCCTAATATATTGTTTTATGAGGGACTACCGACACAGGAAGAGCTGTACACATGGACAGACGAGGCACAGAAACATATGGTGTTGGTATTGGACGATCTGATGATGGAAGTATGCAACAGTCAACTCATGTTAAAACTTTATTCTACTCTGTCACATCATTTGGGTATTACTTGCATTAGTTTACAACAAAGTCTTTACCCTAAAGGAACATGTTCTCGAACCATGAGTTTAAATACCCATTTGTTCGTGTTAATGGCTAATGCTCGATCAGCGCATGAATATAAGATTTTTGCTTCACAGATATTTCCCGGGCAGTCGAAGTACTTTGCTGAGTCATATCAAGATGCTGTGCAATCAAGAAAATTTGGATATCTGTTAGTAGATGTGGCACCATACACTGATGTCGAATATGGACGACTACGTACGGGTATATTACCTGGAGAACTCTGTACTGTATATCTCCCTAAAGACTAATATAAACATTTGATGTGTACGAGAAATGCTCATTTGTGCGATTGTATTCGACATGAGCAAGCAGTACTCTTGGATCATTGTGGCGTACCCACGTGCTAAACCAGAGAGAGTATTATCGGAGGGGATACAGTGGTATAAAAGCAAGTCTGAAGCTATTGAATCACTCAAACGTGTTATCGCACATGGTGTTGACATTCCAGATTGTTGGGGAGGGCCTGACTACTTTATAGTCAGGAGATCAGCTTACGTTGTAAATTATGACAGACTTAATTAACGAGCATTTAATCTATCTGACACTTCTCAGGGATGCATGTATCAAACAGAGACGTGCACTGTTGATCCACGAATCACCCGAACAGTTCAAGGCGTTAATCGAAGTGATCTACAATATACTACGTGGAAACATTCCAATTTCGGTCTGTGTTCAAAAACGACTGTATCGTTACAGAGTGGTCATTAGAAAACTTGTTAACAGAGCAGTCAGCAAGAAGGAAAAGAACAGGTTACTACGAACTTATCATTTTATAATACCTATTTGTGTTGAAGCACTTTTAAACTACTTGAAAGTGAACGACACTGAAGACTTACATCATACTAACAATGGCGAAAGCTCATATTCTGCTGAGTCGGGAGACATACAACAACCTACTGAAGAGAAGTCACACGACAACTCGAATGAGTGATTCTACAACTGCGAAGAGTGACTGTGAAACTGCTTCGTCGTCAGGGAATTGTAACGTGTCAAATGAATGTGATTCAGCAAATAAACACAATACGAGCTTATCAACACAGTCAAACAGAAATTCACTGTTATCTCTACAGACTGCTATTTTACAAGGTGTTCGCAGTACAGCACTAATCGGAAAATTAATGGCTTTGTGGATGTTTGTAAAGGATCAGTTTGAAAAAGGATCATTACTCTGGAATGATAAAGGTGAACTATATGATAAGGACGGACGCGCTCTCGTGGGATCTGATATACAAACTTTGATACGTCATGTCGTTTTGAGCTCTGAATCTACAAAACAACCCGTGAGCTATGACTATTTCATTAAAAGACTGAAGGAGTTGAATGTTTATCCAAAACTATTGGTGATTACACAGAAAGGAAGTGGTAAAAAAAGAAAACAAACACAGACTGAAATAAACAAGAATAAACAGTTTTATTTGAAGAGGAAAGCTAATGAGGGCACTCCTGGTGTAAAGAAATTAAAGACATTAGAAAGCTATTAAATGTAAGAATAACAATACTTTTAATGTAATAAAGGTTTCCTTCTATAGTATAGTTTATAATTATTTGTAGTGTAGATATATCATTAACAAATGTCATTCAGCCATCTGCACACGTAACATCATCTCCAGCACATTACGACGATGTTCACTGAGAAAGTTCTCTTGTAACCACTCTACACTGGTATAGGGTAGGATGTGAATAGAATGACATGGTTCACCGTGTCTACGGATAAAACGTTCTGCGTCTTGCACTATTGCCTCGTGTGGCAACGATTGCAGGGCTCTCTCAAAATATGAATCAATGGATTCATTTGGTGTAAACATTAAACAACTGTGTTGAATTTGAGAAGGATGATCAATTGCACACCCTTCACAATTGTCTTTTGTCATTTTATTTATTGTTGCATGCAACACACTTAAGTAAAACGAGATAAGAACCATTTCAAAGGGTGTTCTCCACGAATTGTTGCGTTCACCAACAGCAACATTCACTGAACACATAATTAGTCTTATGCGCACTGCTCTATGGTCGGTGCTGTATTGTGCCAAGTTGTGTCGAGTTGCACGTCGCAGGCATCGTCTACGACTTTTGAATAGGGTGCGGTCCTTGTAAAGAACTCTTCCAGTCCTTCTCTCTTGTACTTGAAAATAGTAAAACTGGGATTCCATTCTGTAACAGAGAGAAATAGTGGTTTAATATTAAAGAACACTTCACAATGCACACACACACACACACACACACACACACACACACACACACACACAGAGTTTTATTATATGTTAATAATAGGGCTCCTACTTAATCAGACGGTTGAACGTTCACTTGGAGTATTCGCGTCGCAGAATCGAACTACCTCAGTACATTAGTTAAAGTGAGTTGGTGGGGTTTTTCCCATTCCAACCAGAACACCACAACTGGTAAAAGGACGTGGTATGTGCTTTTGTCTGTGTGAAAAGCAATATAAAATCCCTTGTTGCAGTAAGAAAATGTAACTGGGTTTTGTTTTTGACATGTCAGAATTACCAAATATTTAACATCCAATAGACGATAATTAATTAATCAATGTGCTCTAGTGGTGTCGTTAACAAACTTCTTCCTAAACAATCAAATATATGTAATTTGTTTACAAAGAAAGTAGTACCTCGTATGTTTCTTTTCTTCTTTTCATTCAGCGTGAACAATGTTAACAATAAGTGTGATCTTGTTCATTTTAAAATGCTTGATAACCATATGGTACAGAGGTAATGCCATCCTCTAAAATGTACCGTTTATTATCTAAAGGTATTAAGGCTACTTTCGTGTTTTTGATCGTGTACAGGGTATTGTTAAATGAGCGTATCAAGTTAAATGTGGCAGAGAATGTTTTTTTCTGAAACAGACATTGCTTAAACAGTTCGTGACGCAGTGACTTTTTAACGAAGCCCCGTTTGATACCCTTTGCCTTTTTGTGTTCTATTTTGGAATTTGTATTTTTATCAATGATAGTAAAACTGTAATTTTTAGCTCTAAGTCCCACGAACTCATCAATGACAGCACCTCCAGCTTCGTCTTTCATCAGTCCTGTAACCTTGTGACTTTTCATAGAAAATAATACATGGTCTGGCTGAAAATTGGACGTGTCAAACAAGTGACTGTTTTGTTGCATGAATTCATATGGATCTATCAAATGTTCATTCGGAGCGTGTCTGATTTCCATGAACAAACTGTCGGTGTCAGTCATGAGTAGTCGCACGTGATCGTTGTACTGTTTCACCATGGTTTCATAATAAAAAGACAGAATGTGACGTTTAGCGTGTTCTAAAATACAAAATCCTACTGCAATGGGTTTGTTTAAGGTAACCGTTGTTCTTTGCAGTTCGACCGCCACTAAGTCTTCCGAAAAAATATTTACGTGTTTGAAATTAGATTTTGCAGTGTATCGTCGTAATCGTTCTCGTTGGGCGATCAGTTCAACTTGTTTGTATTTTCTAACTGACTCTATGAATTTCCCGTAACACACATTTGACATTGCTTTGTACAAATCTTGTGAGCATTTGTCTTTAGCGTGCTTGCGTTTTTCTATGTTCTGTGTTACAAAAGGTTTCATCCACTTTGATTGTTTGAATTTTAAAACTTTGTGAATGCATTTCAACTCCAAACCGAGTTTTAAATATAACTTTAGAGTTGCAAAGTGAATGACGTAGTTGTTTTTATCTTTTAAAGTACAAAACAATTTTTTGCCTGATGGTTTGTTTAAATTTAGATCAAATTGTTCAAGTAACTGTTTACAGTATGGTGAAAACTCAACAGCGGGTATATTATCGTGAACAGGTGCAAGAGGAAAAGAGGCGTGTTTTGCGTGAAGTTCTCTTGGATATTGCAGGTCGACTTCTAAAATGTACCCAAGCTCACCCTCAGTGTCTAAAACCGTCCAATCGATATCATTAAACTCTTCGGTTGAGATAAACTCGTAGTCACAGAGGGCAAGTGGTTCTAACATAGTGGTAGCATACAGTGAATTAACATCGAAGTACATTAGGTAGCACGTGTCTTTTTGTGAGTCAAAATCACTCATATATTTATTATTTGCTTTGGAATATCTGTGCGAAATCATCGACACTCCACCCCGCAAACCTTTCTCGATGAAGCCGTACATATCCGGTTCCGTGAATAGGTCAAGTTCAACATCAGTCATTTTTAAAGCAGCATCTAAAGCAAAACCCGGCAGACTTTTATAATGTAACGGATCTAATTCGTAACTTTTAATGCACATGTCTCTAAATGATTCCATGACGTCACACAATAAGAGAACATCGACAGAAACGTAAAGTCGCATGAATTCCTCTAGTGTTTTGATATGAAATTCCTCCCAAAGTTTTTTTGCAAAGGTGTATTCTTCGTCAGAAATGTTACTTTCTGAAAGCTGTGAATAAAAGTCTTTGTGCTTGGGTAACTGTGTGTCATTTAATTTTTCGAATGAATCTATGTACTCATAGCAGAAAGGAAGTTTACGGGTTAGCATGTCAACGTGGTCAGGAAAATGTTTTTTTAAATGTACAAAGCAGTGCTTTCCTTTGCTCATAAGATTTTTTGTCAGCGAATCGAGAGATGCTGTGAGAAATTTAAAAGAGTCAACGAAGATTAAATTGTCAATGGAGAACGACAGAAACTGTTCGGTATTATGCGGAATGCAGCTGAGTTTTCTATCTGCAAACTTAGTGGATGCTTGTAGAATTAAATGCGTGTCATACCGTTCGCTGTTATGAAGCACACATATCACTTCTTTTTCCAGTTTGAAATTTAAATTACAGTAACCATGACAAACTCCCCTAAACTTTCCCGTAAGGTGACAGTGGTCAACGTGCCTACTATAATCTAACTCTTCGCCACACAGGTAACAATGTGTAGAATTAGCAATTTCCCATCTTGCCTCAGGTGTGAGCACAACGTCAACGGGATTATTAAAAATGTCCATTATTTCTTCATATTCCTCTAAAATGCTTTCTATAAAATGTTCTGACGCATCTTTACCCGTGTAGACTTTTAGGGGTTTTGTGTATTTATCCAGGATACTTACGACCTTGTATGCGTACCCACACGGCACGTGCTTTTGTATTCGATTTTTTTCAGTTGTTGGTTCAAGAACACTTTCAAAATCACTGAATATAATGAATGGAAAACGATGTGTTTTATATTTTTGTTTGACACCAAAACATTTTATGGCCTCCTCAGATGCTGGCATAACTATTCTCTGAGCGTTGTGATAACAGTAATCTTTGTGTTTGTCTAGTCGTTCTTCACTGGTAAAAGACCACAAACACTTTCTACATATGTAATGTTGTCGATCACTGTATTCCGTGCAAGATATTAAACCAGACAAACTTTTGATAAGACAGAAATGATTTTTTTTTTTATTGTTAAGCGTATTTTCCATTAACATGAGAAGATCAACGTGTTGTTGTTTATTTGTTACATTGTGATATTTGCTTATTCGTATTGGATATACAACCTTCGGAGGTGTGGTGTCTTTTGGTTCATTTCTACCTACCGGTGGAATTTCTTCAAAACCGTAAACATTTATAGACAAATTGTTATTTTTTTCAAATAAATCGACTTGTTTTAGTGTAACTGGAAATGTTATACCATTAACATTCAGTTTGTCTTCATGAGGTAAATAGTGATGCGTTCTCTCTGGGTGTGAATGGGGGAGGGCGGGGTACAGTTGCGCCAAAACACAATATAGAAAACATTTTTCATCATTGTTTTGTATGTTCAGTATACTTTTTTTCTTTCGCTTTAACTCTACAGGTAATTCGATGTATGACGCGCCTCTGAAAGGTTGAAATCGAACAACAGTCAGTTTCATGGTAATGACTTCTTCAAAATTAAGATTTGACTCTTCGCCTTCGTAGTCGTCTAATCTAATCATAATCGAATTCATTGCAGTAGAATATTGTTCTTCTAAGTCATCCGTCACGGTAGCGATATTCATTTTGTTTTTAAAGTATGGTTCCACAAACGTCTGTTCTCCTTCTGGACTGACTTTTGACATTTTAATTTGTACACAAATACCCCATTTTATGGACATTTTTTCTCTTAATTCCGACTGAATATCATTAATAACGTCACGACGACGTGCAACTAAAAATCTCATTAAGTCCGATCTGTCTTGGTCAGTACCGTCATAGTCAAATTCTTTCACATCCCCATGTAGAGCTTGCCTATTACAACCTTTGTTCGGGGAAAGGGGTTCTTCCGGAATCTGATCAGTTTCAGGTTGTGGGGAAGGGGCTTGTACAGCGTCCACTTGGTGTTTATTAAACTGAGAAGGGGGTTGTGCAGCTAACGGTATAGCATTCACCTGGGGTGGGGGAGTTCTGTCAGGGTTGAGACTGACTGTGCTCGATGGTTTCCGTCGTTTGTTTTGAGGTTGAACCCCGGTGGGCCGAGAAGACGTAGTACTGACTGACGGAGCTGGTGTTAGCTGTTTGGTGCGCCGCTTACCACCTCCAGACTGAGTGCGACAATCTTTAAAATGACGTTTTAATGACTGAACATTAATAAAGTCTATCAGACAAAAAGAACATCGAAATGTTCTTTGTGGCTTATGAGTTCGAGAGTGGTGTATTGCAAGTTCCCTAGACGACGAAAACATGCACGGGCACTGGTAACACGAGTACGTTTGAGGTCTACTTATACATGTTGAAACATGTTTTGCGTGCTCGGATCGGTTAGAACACTGATACGAACAGTTTAAACATTTTAAAGTATGATCGTGATGGCGTCTAACATGTCTGTGATAACTATCTTTTCTGGTAAAATGTTCGCCACATAGTTCACATATGAAAGTGTGTGACTGATTGAAACAATTCCTTCTATGTCTAAGAAGATCAGAATTTCGAGAAAAGCTACTCTGACACAGATCACACGAATATACCCTGCAAGTTGTGTGAGAGGACATGTTTTTGTTGTTGTTTTACAAAACTAGATATTCTTGTTTAGATTAATTATAAACTATATATTGTTAATTATACATAATGTATAAACCATTTCAGATTAAACATGAAACTATCTATATTTTAAAATATCTATTCTGGATTACATTTCTAAATATCTATTCCGGATTACATATTAAACTATCTACTCTTTGGTTTGATCACATTAATGTTAACATGTTGCACATGATCACTTTCAGTGGGCTGCAAATAAATAAAATATTTATTTTTTAAAACTAAGCTGTTTGTATGTTAAAACAGCTAAACTATTTTAATAAAATTTCAGTAATCTAACTCAAAACATAATTCGATTTATTTACCAAGTTATATGTTAAAGGAATATTACCACACACCACTAAGCTGTTAAATGAATAAAAAGTATCACATAAAACTGTATACATTAATTTGTCTCTAAATGTTCTTCATTCAATCAACTTATTCCACTTATTAATGCTATTTGTAAGGAAATTGAATTATGGTAACGGCCCATAATTCAAAACTAAAATTGCCAAGGTTAACATGAATATTCACTTGTTCGTGGTTCAGTTTGGGCGATAGAAAAAAAAAAAAAAAAAAAAATGTAATTTACATTTGTTATTTAATTTAGAGAAGTAAAGTCCTTAAAATCCGTGACAATGCCTTTAAAGGTCTCAAAAAAGTACAAAAGCTTCGTGATTCGTTTAAAGATAGACTAAGTTCGTCAAAGTGAAAGTATATTTAAAACACTTACTTTCAATATAGATTCAGGAGCAAGAGATTTGGTTAGTAGCGATCACAAGCAAGTAGCACTCGCTGGCAAGAGTAACTGTGACTACACGACGTAATGGTATTAAAGGAAAATCAGTTCCCGCGTTTTTTTGATAACCGCTTTAAGAACCAATCGTAAACTGTTTATTTAAGTTAATAATGACAATGCACTTTCGTAAGTTCCCGCGTTTTTTTGTTGTTGTTGAGATAACCGCTTTAAAAACCAATCGTAAACTGTTTCATTAAGGTAATAATGATAATGCACTTTCGCAAGTTCTAACATTGTGCTACATTCCATACCACCTTTATAGAACCGGTTTTGTGAAACTACCAACAACGCCCAAATTAACTTAATAGTCAATTACTAATGTAATAAAAAAATGAACTAGATTAGATCTTTAAAATACATCTATCGTGAAATTTGGTATAACAGTGCTTAAATATAATAAGGACAAGTACGAACTGCACTATCTAAAATCTTTTAAATAATAATTTAAAAAAAAAAATAAAAAAAAAAAAATATATATATATATATATTAAAAGAGTAGTTCATTAAGGAAGAAAATGGTTTGTTTAACGCACTCAACACATTTATTATGGTTACGGTTCACACAGACTGAAGGAGGAAACCCACTGTCGAGAATTAATGTACTACTATTTTTGATTCTATATTTGATTTAACACATACCA
>NC_054705.1:36330337-36356423 GCF_016097555.1 Gigantopelta aegis | reverse complement strand
AAATGTTATATTTGATCTTACGACAGTCTTACTTTTCTTTTCTTTTCTTTTTTTCGACAATACTTAAATGATATTTCACATTGCGATTATGTTTACTGTTCCACTATTAAACACACTATTAACCAATACCTGTACAAATACCACACGTCCTCATGCAGTCCATAATATGTCTACTAGGACAGGTTCTGTGCGAACAATAAGATATTCTGTCTGTACAGTAAAAACTCACTCCTGAAAGATTAAAAGTTGCTAATATCACATTTTCATTTTTATTTCAACTTATTTTCGTGGTTATATCCAATTAAGGTTCAAGCACGCAGATCCGGGCACACACCTCAGTTATCTGGGCTGTCTGCCCATGACAGTGTGTTAGTTTTTAACTGTTAGTAGTTAGTGTGAGAGGAGAGGGTGTAGCGGCCTTACACCTACCCAAAGAGTCGTTAAATCTCGCTCTGGGTGGGAGCCGGTACCGAGCTGCGAGCCCTGTACCTACCAGCCTTATGTCCGATGGTTTAATGACGACGCCACCGAGGCCGGTAATATCAAAAACGGCATTGATATAGTTAACTGTCTTATTTGTAACAGGGATTTAGCTTAGTCGGTTGAGTGCTCGCTTGAGGTGCTTCCATCGCAGGATCGAACCACCTCGGTGGATCTATTCAACTGATTGTGTTTTTCTCGTTCCAACCAGTGCACCACAACTTGTCAAAGGCAGTGGTATGTGTTTTCCTGTCTTTAGGAAAGTGCATATAAAAGATCCCTTGCTGCATTAGGGAAAATGTAGTGGGTTTCATCTGGAGACTACGTGTCGGAATTACCAAATGTTTGACATCCTATAGCTGATGATTAATTAAGCAATGTGCTCTTTACGCGTAGGTTGGCCTGTGCAGTATTTAAATAACCGATTGGTTTAAAATTACTTTGTTATTTGTAGTACTAACTGATAACAACTACGCATGTGGTATAGTGTCAATTGTATAACAGCAACACGAGGCGAAGATCTGGTCTGATGGTTGCTAATTAAAACAATTCGTGGTCGACCTATGTTGATTTGTTACACAGTATTTCTCAGTTTAGAGCACTCCCTAAAATTAGTAGTCACATGGCCCTCTCAATAGTGTTGTATTTATCATAGAATATTCTGACAGAAATTGCATGGAGTAATTAATGATGGTCTGCAACCTTAAAGACCATAGCATCTAAGACTGAGACTGAATATGCGCAATGAAATGTGTTCTAAAATATGACTCTTACTTGCGTGGCTTTTTTATTTTCATTTATTTATCAGTAGTTTCAAAGAGAAGACAGTGTCATTTCGACGATGATTAATCATTATAAAAAAACTATACTGACCGCTCTGTATGCAGAGAAGCAACAGGATTACACGTACCAGAAGACTTAACATGATGTCTCAGGAGGAATTAATTGTTACCAGCCTGTCAAAACACAAACGTTATAAAATGATCGTTATACAGTATGTCAAAAAGTTGATCTAACTGAGGTTCCTATTTCCCGGGAAGACTTCTAATTTCTGAGGAATCAGTAAGGCGATTTCAATAGAAACCTCACAGTAACGATTATACACACTTGCAAAACACATTTATAGAATGGAGAAGAAAAAAACATGTTTAGTGACGGGACTCCCCGATCTTAATATGATCAATTCTTTAAGACTTGAAACTGAATGTCTATCCAGCGCACGGTCTATTTATTCGTGGATATTACGTCGGTTATTGTCAGTTTTGCGTCTTTAGGATTTCCTTCATTTATTTATCACAAGTTTGAAAGAGAAGGTAGTCTGCATTCGATGATGATTATACATTATTACAAAAAAGTATACTGACCGTTCTGTGTGCATACAAACACTATACAATGATCGCTTTTACTTAAGAATTGAACGTTATATTGTTGACGTTCATGCGATGGTAAACAACAAACCGTTTTACACCCTGTATGAATGGCGTAGCGCGTTAGCGCGAAGCCTTTCATAGATAAGTATGTAAAACAGTTTGTTGTTTGTTAAAAATATCACGTTCAATTCTTATAATTTCAAATGCATTAATATTGCCATTATACAAAAACTATATTAAAAAACCCCAATCGAACTATATTCCGCAATGATTTACAACTGTATCAATACACAAATAAGGGAATTCCCTTAGAAAGTTACATTCGGGGTAGGGTTTTTTCCGTTAAACCTCCGATTCATTATAATGATTTACATAAGGTTTTATCAAGTTTGATTTTCTGAATAAAATGTGGATAAACAAGTTATAAAATTTAAAACAACTTAACATCAACTTATAACGCAAACTGGGTTTTTTTTTCTCAAAAATATCAAACGATAATTAAGAAATGAACAATCTTTATACTTCAGTGGAAGTTTTGTTGTAATGCTGTTAGAGTATAAATTTTGAACTAATTAACATTAGGGAGAGCGTCAAATTATTTAGAAGATGTATCAATTACTATATTACAATTGCAGTTGTCAAAAGTTTAATTAGTGAAAAGTGAATGTGAAGACTGACTTGAAAGGGGTAAAGTGGTTTCAGTGTTAGTGTGTGTATGGATTTCAGAAGAAGTTTGTGATTGTGTGATATTATTCTCGGAAAGGACACTGGAGAGGACGAAGGCGTATGTGTTTTCGCGCGTGTAAGTTGTCGATTTGATGTTTTTGTCAAATGTGACAGGGCTGCGCTCGTGTCTCTCGTTTGATTTGTTGAGCATTCCCTGTTATAACGTCTCATAGAAGCTTCGTTTTTTGTGCTCTGTCATATACATTATGTGTCTCAGTTCAAAACCGGAGTCGTTTAAAGCCTTTTAACCAATCCAGATGCCTATTACAAAACAGTATTATATTCTGTTAAAATCACCACATATCGCATTAAACATTTATAGGAAATGTTTTATTTAACGTTGCGTTGCACTCAGAAGATTTGTTTTTCGGTTATATGGCGTCGGACATATGGTTAAGGACCACACATATATTGAGGGAGGAAACCCGCTGTCCACACTTCATGGGCTACTTTTGTCGAGTAGCAGCAAGGGATCTTTTATATGCACCATCCCACAGAGAGGGTAGTACATACCATAGCCTTTGATATGCCAGTCGTGGTGCACTGGCTGGAACGAGAAATAGCCTACATAGCGCACACACACACAGAGAGAGAGAGCCTCCACTAGAGGTTGTGCCACCCTACTCCAGATATCGTTCCTACGCGTCTGGTATGGGCCGAATTACAATGCTTAAATGTCAGTGCCACAAACTCATAAAAGCAACAAAAACCCAATAAAAAAAGTAACAAACAACAACAACAACAAAAATAGCGACAACAAATAATAAACAACAAATAAACCAACAGGCTTCGTAAATTCATTATATAGTTACACGCGCGTTGACCAAAAATGGACTTTCTAAATTCGGCCGTAAATGCTTTAGGCATCAAGTGTTTGTATTTCCCGGGATGAGTTTAAAGTTTTCGTTTTCTTTAACTACACCACTAAAGCACATTGATTTATTAACCATCGGCTATTAGAGTCTTAGAGTGGAAACCTGCTACCTTTTTTCATTATCAACAAGGGATATTTTACAGGCATCATTTCACAGACAGGATAGCACATACCACGGCATTTTACCAGTTGTGATGCACTGGTTGGGACAAGAAAAAAACCCCAATCAGTTCAATGGATCCACCGAGGTGGTTCGATCGTGCGACACAAGCAGTTCAAGCGAGCACTCAACCGAGTGATCTAAATACCCCCCCCCCCCCCCCCCTTCCCGGGATGACTTCACGCATGTAATAAATGTATCCACCAAAAACACACACACCTCTGTTTCTGCGGGCCTGCTATGGCACTATCAGAGCGTCAGTGAAACAATACTTACAAAATCTTGCTTAATCAATGTTCTAGTTTGTTGAAAATCCACCGTTTCAATTCAGCCAGATCTAGTAGAAAACCATCGTCCAGATTAACGTATGCGCTTCACGGTAAATCAAATGGGTACCAATCAACTAGTTCGCGAACGTTAGCGAAATGTTAGCTGGCTGAACTTGAGGCTTAGTGTTTGTCGATGCGTAGCAAAATGTCCTCTAACTTTTTAATATTCTTATTAAATGACGTACACAATGCGTTTATATTTCCCTGGATGATTTCTCAGGAATGAGTATGGGTTTTTTCCAAACCCGAGGAATGTAATTAGTTTTGCATACCGACCAAATATACCCCAGCACGACAAATACATCGACTATTGGGTGTAAAACCATGGTAAATGCCCTATAAAATCAAGTCCTAATTCCGAATACTTCACTTTTAATTCATTGTGCATAGGTAAACAAAAACAAAGTATTGCAGAAGACAACCAAACTTAACATTTTAATCACTGCCCTGATAAACCAGACACCCCTCCCACCCTTCACTTCAATTCTGGAATAACCCAGCGCTTCTCTTAACACTCACGAAGACTACGTCACGTATTCATTCAGTTTCTGTTCCTTGTCGTGTTTATATTCAGTATGTCAACATGAGCATGAACCTGAACCATAAATAGAGATTATTATCAGTTTGTGTGTCGTACTGATTTTACGAAACAAGTGTCAGGATTCTTGTATTGCCCGAGCGAGTTTCACACACATTTAACTAGTCCATGGAGTGCAAGTCCTCCTACAGGCCGGGTATAAAAAAAAAATCAAGTTAAAGTTTGTTTTGTTTAACGACACCTCTAGAGTGCATTGATTTATTAATCATCGGCTATTGAATGTCAAACATTTGGTAATTTAGACATATAGAGAGAAAACCCGCTACATTTTTTCATTAGTAGCAGGGGACCTTTTATCCACACCATTCCATAGACAGGATAGCACATACCACCGCCTTCGATATACCATTCGTGGTGCACTGGTTGAAAGTTGTTCCAAAAAAACAAATGACAAAATCCATTCAGTACATTCTCTCTCATACAGGAGATGGGGAATTGTCTCCCGAGGTAACGACCAGACAGATCTTCTTATTGGTTGAAGACAAATGATTGATATGAATATTCATTACCTTTATAAATAAGGGTGCGGGAATGTTGCTCTATGCAGTATCATAGCTGAATATTTATTATGTTGTCTAAATAAGGAGGTGGGGGTTGCACCTATATATATATATATATATATATATATATATATATATATATATAGAGAGAGAGAGAGAGAGAGAGAGAGAGAGAGAGAGAGAGAGAGAGAGAGAGAGACAGCGAGAGAGAGAGAGAGAGAGAGAGAGAGAGAGAGAGGATTTGCCCCTCCCCCCCCCCTCCCTACCCTCTACTAGAGATTGTGCCACCCCACTCCAGATATCGTTCCTACGCGTCTGGTATGGGCCGAATTACAATGCGTAAATGCCAGTTCCAAAAACTCATAAAAGCAACAAAACCTCAACAAACAAAGCAACAAACAACAACAACAACAACAACAAAAATTGCGACAACAAACAATAAACAACAAATAAACTAACAGGCTTCGTAAATTTATTATATAGTTAGACGCGCGTTGAGCAAAAACGGACTTTCTAAAATCGGCCGTAAATGCTTTAGGCATCAAGTGTTTGTATTTCCCTGGATGAGTTTAAAGTTTTCGTTTTCTTTAACTACACCACTAAGGCACATTGATTTATTAACCATCGGCTATTAGAGTCTTACAGTGGAAACCCGCTTCTTTTTTTCATTATCAGCAAGGGATCTTTTACATGCACCATTTCACAGACAGGATAGCACATACCACGGCATTTTAACAGTTGTGGTGCACTGGTTGGGACAAGAAAAAAAAAACCCAATCAGTTCAATGGATCCACCGAGGTGGTTCGATCGTGTGACACAGACAGTTCAAGCGAGCACTCAACCAACTGAGCTAAATCCCTCTCCTTCCCGAGATGACTTCACGCATGTATTAATTGTATCCACCAAAAACACACCCACCTCTTTTTCTGCGGGCCTGCTATGGCAATATCAGAGCATCAGTGAAACAATACTTACAAAATTTCGCTTAATCAATGTTCTAGTTTGGGGAAAATCCACCGTTTCAATTCAGCCAGATCTAGTAGAAAACCATCGTCCAGATTAACGTATGCGCTTCACGGTAAATCATATGGGTACCAATCAACTAGCTGGCTGCAAGACAACCAGACATAACATTGTAATCACTGCCCTGATAAACACCCCCCCCCACCCCCCACCCTTCAATTCAATTCTGGAATAACCCAGTGCTTTTCTAACACTCACGAAGAATACGTCACGTATTCATACAGTTTCTGTTCCTTGTCGCGTTTCTATTCAGTATGTCAACATGAGCATGAACCTGAACCATAAATAGAGATTTTTATCAGTTTGTGTATCGTACTGATTTTACGAAACAAGTGTCAGGATTCTTGTATTGCCTGAGCGAGTTTCACACACATTTAACTAGTCCATGGAGTGCAAGTCCTCCTACAGGCCGGGTATGAAAAAGTTCAAATTAAAGTTTATTTTGTTTAACGACACCACTAGAATGCATTGATTTATTAATCATCGGCTATTGAATGTCAAACATTTGGTAATTTAGACATATAGAGAGGAAACCCGCTACATGTTTCCATTATTAGCAGGGGATCTTTTATCTACACCATTCCATAGACAGGATAGCACATACCACCGCCTTCAATATGCGCATTGGTTGAAAGTTGTTCCAACAACCAGATGACAAAATCCAGTCAGTAAATTCTTTCTCATACACGAGATGGGGATTTGTCTCCCGAGGTAACGACCAGACAGATCTTCTTATTGGTTGAAGACAAATGATTGATATGAATATTCATTATCTTTTATAAATAAGGGTGGGGGAATGTTGCACTATGCAACATCATAGGTGAATATTTATTATTTTATCTAAATAAAGGAGGTGGGGGTTGCACTTAAATACACACACACACACACACACACACACACACACACACATATATATACATGTATATATATATATATATATATATATATATATATATATATATATATATATATATATATATACACACACAAACACAGTCATACTTCGGTATCTCGCTGTTGAACGGACCGAACCACAAAGCTCGAGATATGCGTGGCTCGAGATAAACATAATAGTCGATGATACAAATTATGCCAAACATGTGTTTGCCAACCTAACAGTCAACGATATAGTCAGGGGCGATTCGAATATGAACTGTTTTGTCTACATTTTTGTGAATAGCCTGATATTGCATTGTTCGTGGATTCAAATATTTTCTCATCTGAAACATGCCCTTTTGTGATTGACCTAATAACGTGTTCTGCAATTCAATAAAGGATCCCTTTGGGGTAAACACTACTCCTAAATAAGAAAGTCTATTAACGATTTCATGTAGACAATCTCCATATTTAAAATGTATATCTTTAGACAGTCTTCCTCCTTTACGAAACACCCTAATCTTAGTTTTCTCGATATCCTGTCAAATAATGTCGAATCGGAATATAAATCCGGACATCAGAAGTAATCAGTTTCACGGATATTACCGGGTTGTGTTGGACGAGTGTCGCAAACGTTATTTGTTTACATGTTTAACAATAGCTAACACATTAAAACAAAATAAAAATAAAACAATGTTATTTGGTACATCATCATCGTCATCATCAGGTGTTGTGTTTCTTCCACTGATTATTGTGTCAATAATGTTGTTATCGGTCGCGGTCTCACACGTGTCCAAAGAGTCATTCAAGATGGTGTAAGTGGCAATTGGTACATACAGTTTGCTTAACGGGATGTCGTCGTCTGAGTAATTTTCACTGTCTGGTTCTGGCTGGCCATCGGGTTTTGCAAACTCTGCGTGTCGGAAACAGTTCTTAATTGTGGTCGGCGTTACATTTCCCGATGCCTGATTGACCATGCGTAAAGCTTCGAGCACACTTATCTTCAGGTCTTGTTTTTTCATCATAGGTTTTCAGTTCAGGCATAATTACCAGCTTGCTGTAATAAACTTTGAGGTTGAGCATAATACCTTGATCCATCGGCTGTTTAATAAAGTTAAACTTTGCACTGCTTTTATAAATGGTGCATATTTTTTGTTACATGTGCAGATTAATTTATCTTTAGTAGGTAAGTAAATATATATTCTTTATTGCATTAGGCCAACTGGGCCTTGAGCATACAAAATAACATTAAGTAAACACAGTATAAAACAGGAGGTGTATATATTTTCATGCATTTCATTATATAAATGCTAACAATGTAATAATAGTAAGAGGATAAGCTAACTAATACAACACAATTAAATAATTTAGGATATAGACACACACAAATAATATTAATATTATACATGAGTTATGCTGGAGAAGCTTTAAATTAATTATATAATATATTATTTCGGTGTTGAAATGCTCTATAGCAAAACAGAGCTAGTTTCCTCAATAACTGAACACTTTCTCTGTTACATAATTGAATAAATTTAAACATACTAGGATTTCTTGTATAAAATTCAGGAATATATCTTCTACGAATGGTATTATAAACAGGACACATAAGTATAAAATGGTATTCGTCTTCAATAACGTTACAGTTATAACATACTCAGTCTTCGAGTAATACAGCATTTGGCTTTTCCCACCTTCGGTTTCGACAGATAGCCTATGTGCTGATACACGAAGTCTAGTCAATGGAAATATAAATTTTTCAACATACACACAGTCTAAATATTGCTTGTAACTAAATGTATCTGAGAAATTACGATATAATACATCTCTTGTAGATTGTACTAGTCGTGATCGCCAGCTCTGTATATATATGTATTTTAATCTCAGTGTAAATAAATTTTAAAAATGTACTTCGTTTGTAACTCCTTGGTTCAACCATACTTCAGAGAAGCCGGTTTCATTCAATAAATTTCTCACATTTATGGCCCAGTTAATCTTGTTAGGAAATATAACAATGTCATTTAACATCATGTCGTAACACATTTTGACATATTTTCTATTATCGGATTTTATAATTTTTAACCAGAACTTAACAATTCTATAGTGTCTATTTATGATCATAGGGAATCTACCAAGTTCACCATATACAAAATCGTTTTGACAATTTTGTTTAACCCCAAGCAGTTGTTTACAGAACTTTAGGTGTACTCTTTATATGTATGTTGCCGGGTTAAACCCCAGACGTCACATCCATAACATAAGATAGGAAATATTAACTTATCAAAAATACAACACACATGACTTGGTTTTAAAGAAATAAATGGATTCAAATATTTTCTCATCTGAAACATGTCCTTTTGTGATTGACCTACTAACGTCTTCTGCAATTCAATAAAGGATCCCTTTGGGGTAATCACTACTACTAAATAAGAAAGTCTATTAACAATTTCAAGTAGACAATCTCCATATTTAAAATGTATATCTTTAGACAGTCTTCCTCCTTTATGAAACACCATAATCTTAGTTTTCTCGATATTAACGTGAAGTTTCCAACGTATGCAGTAGTCATGAAGAGTATTTATACATAATTGTAAATCAGCCATTAAAACTATGTCATCTGCGTAGAACAGTATAAATAGATTCATCATTCCTATGTCAATTCCATCTACACCTTTAGTAATTAGTTCCTCTTCTAGGTCATTGATTTACATTGCAAATAAAAACGGAAACATACATTCCCCTTGTCTAACACCAGTTGCACATAGGAAAGGTTCTCACAATGAACCGTTGACCTTCACAAAGGATTTTGTACATCTATACATATAGCGTATTATATTTAGCATTTTTTCTCTAATTCCTAATTTTATTAATTTATACCACAAATTGTCTCTCACTACATAATCGAAAGCTTTAGAAAAGTCCACAAATGCACAGAAAAGCTGTTTTCCACTGTTCACGAAGTGTGTTATTAACGAATGCAATACAAATAAATTATCCGTTGTTCCCATGCCTGTGCGAAATCCAGCTTGTCCTTCAACATATATATAATAGTTCTCAGCCCAACAGGTAAGTCGATTGTTCAATATTTTTGTAAAAAGGTTACCCAGGCAACTAAGTAGGGTAATACCACGATAGTTATTAACATCATTTATGCTTCCTTTTTTATGTAGTGGTATTATGTAACCATCCGCCCATGACTGTGGGAAGTGGCCAGACTTGAAAACTGCATTACAAATAGAACACATATAAGAACATAGTATATCTTTTCCACTGATTAGAAACTCGTTTATAACACGATCTGGTCCGCTGCTCTTTTGAGTATGTAACTGGTTAATAGCGTTCATGATTTCAGCGCAATCAATAGAAATATTCAGTTCTTCGAACATCACCTGAAATTCATTATTTGCATATCGTTCAATAAAACCAATCACATCTTCATCTGGAGTAAACAAGTCACTTGACGGATTATTCACATGTTTGAAATACCTCCCAAATTCATTACTAGTTATATTAGGTGAGTTTATATATGACACGCCTTTCAACAATTTCCAATATTCTTTGACGTTATTACGTTTGGCTGCTAATAATCTATCTGTCTGCTTACAATCAAAGTCACGTTTACACTGTCTTACACTTGCTTTGAGATTAGTGCGCGCTTGTACCATCAATAATCTGTTTTCTTCAGAGTCATTTTGTTTGTACTCGTTCAGTAGCCTGAGAAATTCACAGCGTTTAAATTCACAGACATCCGAATACCAGTCAGGTCTCTGTCTAGTTACTTGGGAACGCGGAGTAACACCGTATGACACGTTTGTAGAAAAAATGGGTTTTACTGCATCATTAATACTAGTTACAAAATCTAACACAGTTTGGTTAACAAATTCATCATTTAAATCAGTTTGTAAAAAATATATTGTATTCAAGTTCATCTAATCTATCGATAATTTCATCAGACGAAAGTTTATCGACAAACTCAATTTCTTTTTCTGGCAACCATCTAAATTTAACGTCCTTTACTGCTGTAGATAACTCGTTATTATTAATATATACATTCACATTCAGTGACAATGACAACTGACAATGATCAGAGTATGCGCTTGGGCCGTGCACTGCAAAGTCAACTAATGAATGGAACAACTCTTTGGACGCTATTGCATAATCGACCACGCTACGACCATTGTAATTAACGCAAGTGAATTGACCTATATTTTCATCTTTGCCAACTCGCCCATTCACGATGCGTACCCCACTTTCCCTGCATAGGTCAAGTAATTTCAGTCCGTTAGTATTGTGGACAGCCTGGTCCATAGAAACACGCGGTAATTCACTAACGTCTGCAACATAATCTGTAGGCAAGGGAACATGAAGACCATCGTCCTCTGGCACATAATCTAAATAATCACGAGTTCTACTATTAAAATCACCGATTAGTAAATACTCACAGTTTCCATTACACTTGTTATATAGATCTGACATAGTAAATAATATCCTATCAAATGGGTCAACATCAACAAGTGCCTGACGTGCAGAGTTATCTGGCATAATATAACACAGACATAAGTATATATCTTTTTGAATTCCAAAATACGTTGCTTTCAGTGTTAACCACATCAGATCGTCATTCTGTTTGGAATATAACTCAATACCAGCACTAATACTATTTCTATAATATACAATAATACCAGAATCACGTCTTGCAGATTTCTTTTTCTCTGTTCTGTGTAGTGCAATGTGTTCAAAACCGTCTTCAAACTGGCATCTCCCTTTCAAAAACGCCTGGACCCGCCCAGTTTAATGTATACAGTGCTCTTTATTACTTGGGAGGAATTTAGGGAAGCACAAAAATGGCAAATAAAGGCGATAGTCAAAGCAGGTAATGTTTGTTATACTTCGAGGAAAAAACCAACAAAGTGTACCTAGGGACACCAAAATGTGCTCGACATAAGCCTGATACTCGAGGTTAGCGTGCTCGAGATAACAGTGCTCGATTTGGTAACATTACATAGGGAAAATGCCGGGACCGGCAATGGACCTCGAGATATGTTGGGTACTCGAAGTTACCGAGGTCGAGATACCGACGTTTGACTATATATATATATATATATATATATATATATATACATATATATATATATATATATATATACATATATATATATATATATATATATATATATATATATATATATACACACACACGCGCGCGCACACACACACACACACACACACACACACACACACACAGATACACACACACATACACACACACACACACGCACGTACACACATATATACACAGATACACACACACATACGTATACACACACGCACACACACGTATACACACACATGCACACACACACAGACACACTTTGTTTCAGAATTGTGCGTTCGTTTATTCTTCCTATTCTATATACTGAGTGAAATAAAAAACTTCACAACCGTTTAATCTTGGCTAATTAGCTTAGCTTAGTAACTAGTTTAACGTGTCCATATACTACGGTTTTCGAACACGCCTATGCCGAGTCCGGCCTCCGATAGGATCGGGGGTCTGACCCGGGTTAGGATGGGGTTAATAAAATTTGTCTGCACGCATAAAGTTCTATATTAACATGTCTAACCTATAGTCATTATTAATATAATATAATTTTGGCGCGAATTTAGATGGGCTGGCCTAAAATTAATAATAATTATTAAACAATATTCATTAAGCCAATGGGAGGTTAGGAGGAAAGGCTATAGAATTGGCACAAGTATATTATATATAAAATTATACATATATATTAAATTAATTTTGGAAAAGAGGCTGCCAGTCATAGTCCAAACATTGGCGTGATCAGGTGAGGGTCGGGAGTGGAGTCCAACTCTACACAAAACCTAAGGCCAAACCGCCTACGCCTATGGCCCGAAAGATAGCCTTAACTCCCGGCATTCCATCACCCGCATCCCCCATCCCCACCGTGCCCAACCGCAGTTCAGTCCAGTCCTGGCAGCCTAGTGGTTGCTTAGGAAGTTAGTAGAACTTCCCAAACCGGCGTCACTATGAGAGAGGATAATTAGCAAATATGACAGAAGAACGTATTAAATAGGGTCTTTTTTACTGTATGACGTCCACGGAAAGAATAGGAATGAATTGTGCGTCAAAAATCTGCTGGTTTCGCACACGGCATTCGTCAAAGCCACAAACAGTCAAAATGGCAATTCACAAGCAGGGTCGTGGGCTTCAAATAGAGTGTCGACATTGCCATTACAATATTTATTTCTGAAAAATACCTGCTTTCAAAACTCACTGGCGTTATTCAAATTTTAGATTATGAAGTTTTTAATTTGACTCAGTATATTATATTGTTTTAGCATGGCTTACCACATATGTCTGAGTCATCCCATATGTTATCTTTTATTCTAAGCCACCTTAAATTCATTATATCTTCATGGACATATATTGGACATATATTTGTATTTGAAATGTGGATTTTAAAGAGTGTTAATTGCATATTGCAGAAACAATATTCAATCCTGAATGTGGAATGTTGTTCTGTCAGAGCAATATTCAATATTGAATGTTGAACATTGAATATCGAACCAACTTCAGTTTCCCGGTGAAATATCATCCTGTCGATTCACGTCTTGTGTATAACGTCTTTGGTTGTTGTTGGTTTGTTTTCTTGTTTTTAGGGAGTGGGAGTTTGTTTGGGTTTGGGTTGATTTGGACGATTGTAGCAGCGCAAAATGTCCGAAATGCAAAAACAAACTTTTCCAACTAGGACATTTTAGGCAGACACCGGCCCAATATGTCCCAAATAGGATATCATGGGACAAACAACGGTCCAGAATGTCCCAGTTCTAACAATGAAAGAAAGAAATGTTTTATTTAACGACGCACTCAACACGTTATATGGCGTCAGACATATGGTTAAGGCAGTTCTAACAATGATGTACCAAGACAGCCCATACTGTCGCTACTGCTGATCTGAATAGTGTGTTGCTGCCGCAAAAGATACGAATAAAAGTATATATGTTTACATGCATATATAGACTGAGGACATTGATTTATTAATTATCGGATATTGGATGTCAAATATTTGGTCATTTTTGACATATAGTCTAAAAGAAGAAAGCCGCTGACTTTTTCAATTAGTAGCAACGGATATTGTATGTGCACCATCCCAAAGACCGAGGATACGATAAACCACCGTGCCTTTAATATTTAACTTTGTGGTCTGCCCTAGAGCGGGAATGAGAAATAGCCCAATGGGTGTCCCTTGCCGATGGATTCGATCCCAGCAGACCTCTTTGAGCATTCAGGACATGTAATAAAGGATCTCCTCGAGAGTTGTCCTCCTGTAGATTGAGTCAATAGATAGAGATCTGGAATCGAAGAATGGAGGCGTGGAGGCAATTATTCCATGGAACAAAACACATTTTGAATGCTGTCCTCCTGTAGCGAGGCAATAGATAGTGATCCATGGAATCAAACCTTGCGGCTAATCCTCCTGTAGCGAGGCAATAGCAGATCCTCTTTGACACATTGCAGGAAGGATATGTATTGATCTTCAGTAAAGGATCTCGGGAATGGCTGTCCTTCGGTATATATATATATATATATACGAGGCATATAGATAGAGATCTGTGGAATCAAACACTATTTTGAATGGTGTGTAGATACGGTTTTGATCGTCATGTGTATTACGTGTACGTGTAACGTATATGTCCTTTGACGTTTGTCGTGTGTGTGTATATATATATATGTGTGTATATGTGTGTATGTATATATATATGTGTACGTATATACGTGTATGTGTGTGTGTGTGCGTGTACGTGTGTGTGTGTACGTGTGCGTGTGTGTGTGTGTGTGTGTGTGTATACACCGACACATGTCAGTTAAATAACTGAACTCTTGGAGGGGCTGGACGTAATCCAGTAGTAAAGCATTCGCTTGATGCGCGGTCGGTCTAGTATCGATCCCCGTCGGTGGACCCATCGGGCTATTTCTCGTTCCAGCCAGTGTTCCACAGCTGGTGTAACAAAGGCCGTGGTATGTATTTTCCTGCCTGTGGGATGGTGCATATAAAAGATCCTTTGCTGCTAATCGAATAGAGTAGCCCATGGAGTGTCCGACGCCATATAACCATACATACAATGTGTTGAGTGCGTCGTTAAATAAAACATTTCCTTCTCCCTTCTTTTCCGAACTCTTGGTGGTGGTTATGTATATATTACAAGAAATACGTAACATTTACGTAATACCTAAAATTTAGTCAGTTATTTTATACATATTCCTTGAAATTGTTTTATCAATACTTGTAAACGAAACTGACTAAAATTCGAATTGTTCATTATTTCTTTTACTACCTCAACTACTGACTAACAACACCAGGAGACAAGACAATCGACCATTGTCTCAAGATGCTCTCAATGAACAACGGATAGACAAACCAACAAATATCTGAACATGTATTCCTAATATCAATATTATTTACAATTCATAACATTAATTAAAACAATAACATCGTTTTCGCAGGTTAAGCGATAACACCACGGTTCCGGTCTATTAACCAGCAGTGCTTTACAGCAAACCGGAAATAGTTTGTCTTGTGAATTTCAGCTCGCAAAGCAGACGACATTAGCGGGAAATACTTAAGTTTATAATGAAATAACTCCAATATTAATATTCAATTAAGTATTTACTGAACAATAATCACATATAATTTAGTTACAAACGTTGGTCCCTCCATCTACACGTTAATTACTTCATATCATGGAAGAAATTAAAAAACATAGCTGACCATTGCGAGATATTGGACTTTAATTTTAAAGGAGCATGCTCATAGAAACAATCAATTTTACAACAATCTTATGTCCTGATAACCTCAAAGAAACATTTTAGTATACACGTTATGATCATCTACATAATTGAAAATTCAATGATAGTCTCTGAATATTAAGTATATTGTGCACTGCGTACAAGTTTATTTGACTCTTGACCTCATTTTAACAATCTGATAAAAAAAAAAATGGAATAATAATTAAAATAAAACGTAAGATAATTGCTGCTAATAAGTTCAATTAGAAGTCTTGATGAAACATTACTGCTTTTTACATTAAAAAGTTCATGACTACATTAAAATTTGCCTCTACTTCAAGATTATGCCATTAAGGGGAAAAAAACCCCACATTTCTACTTAAATGCTACTGCGGTTGTATGTTATTTCACATTTTACATGTCTCATAACTATTAAAATCACACAAAATGAAGTGAAAGACTGTATATTGAGAGTATCTGGACCATACATGATTCTAGGTTGAAATTTATGTTTGACCTTACTTGACCTCGTGGCCCAGTGGGAAAACGCTCGCTTGATGCGCGGTCGGTCTAGGTTCGATCCCAGTTGGTGGGCCTATTGGACTATTTCTCGCTCTAGCCAGTGCACCACGACTGGTATATCAAAGGTCGTGGTATCTGCTATCCTGTCTGTGGGATGGTGCTATAAAAGATCCCTTGCTACTAATGCAAAAAATGTAGCTGGTTTCATCTCTGTGACTCAGTCAAAATACCCATATGTTTGACATGCAATAGCCTTTGATTAATAAATTAATGTGCTCTAGTTGTGTCGTGAAAACAACCTTTTTTTTTTACTTGACCTTGTCGCCTCAATATTTGACCTTTATTGTAAAATGCCGCGCTTGAAACCGGGAAAAGTATGTAGCATCGTTATCCACTTTTAACAAAACAAAAATGCTACCAAAAACTTTTCTAAAGAACATTTCACCGGATTAGCCGGTCGACTGCAACTTTTAATCTAGTAAAGATGGACATACGTAAAGAACTGAGAAAAGCGGGATGTTGCGGAAACAAAGTGACAATTAAGATAAAAACGATAAACGTTTAAACATTTCCCAATTTGTGTTTTTCGTATAGTGTAAGCAAGTGGTTTTCAACAGAAAACAAGTTAATGCTGATTTGGAGTCGTCATTTAGAACTATCTGTATGTACTGATTAGTGATACTGGTGTCATAAAATGACCTGCCTGCCAAATGTGACAAACTAGTCAAACTAATTAGACTAAGATATGTGATAGACAGACAGATATTTTATTAAAATCTCACCCACAATAGTACATACATACATAAACATTCTTAATAAAATAATAAAGAGGCCACTCCTTATGGAGTTACGAGAGACTAAAATGGAAAAACTATTAAAATAAATACATATTATAATAAAATACACAGTAGACATAAAAGTGTTAAAATATATATACATGTATATATATATATATATATATATATATATATATATATATATATATACTCTTCAAAAAAAGAAACGCAAAAGGGTACAAATGGGTTATAACTCCGATTTTATGTTTCCTACCGGTTCATGCTTTGTGAATATAAGGTCATTGCATGTCCCAAACACATTCCCACGGTTACATTCGATAAAACGCAGCTACTGTACAATAAAGTTCCAAAATGTGAATATTCGCAAAAACGCAGCCACGTGCAAACCATGTCACCACTGCACGTGCGTTGTCTGCACGTGCAACATGAACACCGACAGTATAAAAGTGCAGGGTGTTCGCTTGCCTGGCCTCTGTATCTGGCCGACATTTGACAATCCTGGACATGCCACGTCTCAGTGAACCTCCCTAGATCCGGTCGACCACGGGTCACTACCCCCGGGCAGGACCGCTACATCCGGGTACGCCACCTTCGGGAACGATTGACTACTGCCACCTCCACAGCCGCAGCAATACCAGGTTTGCGCAGGATATCCGACCAGACCTTACGGAACCGCCTACGTGAGGTAGGAATTCGTGCCAGATGTCCAGTTCGAGGTGTCATCTTAACACCACAACACCGTCGACTCCGACTGCAGTGGTGCCAGATTCATCGACAATGGCCTCAACTGCGATGGAGACAGGTGTGGTTCAGTGACGAGTCCCGATTTCTGCTCCGACGTCATGATGGAAGATGTCGCGTGTATAGGCGTCGTGGTGAACGTTATGCGGCAAACTGCGTGCAGGAAGTGGACAGATTCGGCGGGGGTAGTGTCATGGTGTGGGCAGCCATCTCACACACTGGCACACCTGGTCCACGTGCAGGGCAACCTGAATGCACAGGGCTACATTGACCAGATCCTCCGGCCACACATCGTTCCAGTTATGGCCAACGCCAACGCAGTGTTCCAACATGACAACGCCAGGCCTCACACAGCACGTCTCACAACGGCTTTCCTACAGAACAACAACATTAATGTCCTTCCTTGGCCATCGATATCACCGGATTTGAACCCAATTGAGTATCTATGGGACGAGTTGGACCGACGCCTCCGACAGCGACAACCACAGCCCCAGACCCTGCCCGAGCTGGCAGCAGCCTTGCAGGCCGAGTGGGCCATCATCCCCCGGGACGTCATCCGTACTCTGGTTGCTTCAATGGGCAGGCGGTGCCAGGCAGTTGTCAACACACGCGGAGACCACACCCGGTATTGACTCCAGATGACCTTGACCTTGGTGGTGTGTCCTATCACTTACTCACAATGGACTAGAGTGAATTGTGAACAATCCTGCAACATTTGGTAATTATCGGACTCACCATTCAATAATTAAATCAATTCTCCAAATGTTACGACAATGTGGTTTTGCGTTTCTTCTTTTGAAGAGTGTGTCTGTGTGTGGTGTGTGTGTGTGTGTGTGTGTGTGTGTGTGTGTGTGTGTGTATGTATGTATATATATATTTAAACATGGCATCAATTAACCATATAAAAAATATTTACATCTTTTAAAAATATAATAACAGATCTTGGTGCATAAAAGAGACATACGTGAATCGCTAAAAAAAAAACCACATAAAATTTGTCTTCTTCCGACATTTGATGAAAATCATTAATTAAAAACTAGCTTTTAAAAACAGCGGATATTTAAGATCATCATAAAGAGGACACTTCATTACACATAGTACATGTTCGTTCCTCTAATGGTAGGCTTTCATATCTACCAATTTCTATCCTTAAATGTGCAACGCCACATCTAAATTTGGAAATAGAAATTCTATGCATTGCTGGCAAAAGAGTTGACACATAAAATTCAGTAAAATATTCACATTTAAAATGTTTGTTTCAGTTTTGGAACGAACAGAACACTTTCTCAGCCCAATTGAAAACCTTATTGAGTCTATAAATATTCACTTTGGTTAATCTGTACCACTGCTATAACACAGGCTTCCTCTGTGACAGAAACACAGGCATCCAAACCCATATCCCCAAGCACTGCATCAATAGAGGTATACTTCCCCACACTTAGAAAAAGCCGACAAGCTCTATTTTGAACAGCCCCAATACAAGAATATACATTAGTTCCCCAAACCGATGCTCCATAAGTAATAATCGGTAGAAGTAAGTTATCGCAGAGCTTAGCAAATACATTAAAATTCATGCCACCTATGTTTTACTTTTAGCAATAAGAAAACATAGTGCACTACCAGGATATGTTATTGAATACGAAGCCAAAATGACAGTCCTGTGATAATTACGGTATTTGCTGTCCATTTTAGGACGAACGTGGAAGTACATCAGTTTGCCTAATCATACAACTTTTGATATAATTTTATAACACAAATTATATATGAAAAACAACATGTTGTAAAAACTAAAAACACACTATGGTTATTAGCCGATATAGACGGACTGTATTGCGTTACGTAACATCTGCATGTTTCAGTGCTAACCTTATCCTTAGTGACGTCACGCCACTGTCGCGCGGCCAGTTTACGAGTCTACCGCTGCTCAATATAGTGGCGCTGCATGCGATAGTAAGGTTTCCCCTTAATCCTACAGAGATTCGCCAGGTTGAGCTGGATGCAAATAAAGCGATGACGTAGATCTGTCACTGCCATCTGTTGCGTGACCATTGCATTTGAGCCACTGACGTTCCTCGACGTCATCAAATACTCCTCCTTGAGAGGGTACCTCTAGTGACACCATGGAGCTTTCAATGCTCATCGGAAGTCTTTCGTAATCCGTTGCTGGTCTACTATGGTCAATCGTGTCATAACTGTGAGAAGTTGAGTGGATGGTTGTCAATGAATGTGCTTCAGAAGATGTTTTTTCGGATGCCGGCCGCCTGAAAATAAAAGCACACTTACGTGTGTGTGTGTGTGTGTGTAATATATGTATATATATATATATATATATATATATATATATATATATATATATTAATATACACACACACACATATATGTGTGTGTGTATGTGTGTGTGTGTATTAATTATATATATATATATATATATATAATATATAAACACACATGTGTGTATGTATGTATGTATGTATGTATGTATGTACGTATGTCTGTATGCATGAATGCATGTATGTATGTGTTGTCGCTAAAGCATTGCTTTAATTACCTGCATATCAGGTGCACAATAACCCCAACATTAACCCCAACAAGAATCATAATGATGACTGACACGATCAAACACAGGAGCACAAAGTTAGGTTTCGTGATGTTCATATACATTCCATCTACAATAATATAGAGAAAAGATGTACAAGAGAGGAAGAAGATATACATAGAAAAACAAAGCACACCTCTCCCCCACCTTCGAAAAACCCCAAAAACCTAACAAAAATGGCAAAAAACAAAGAAGCAAAAGCCTTACAATTTCTTTAAGTTGAATATCGGAATTAGTAAGTAACAAGACATATAGCGTAAAACCATTTTATTATATTTGTTGTTAATATTTAAACTTTTATAGGTATGCTACTTTGTAAATGGGGAATGAAAAAATAAAATGGAGAACAGCCAAAAATGTTATACCATTGACAAACATAATCAATAAAAAGTTAAAGTTTGTTTTGTTTAACAACACCACTAGGGCACATTGATTAAGTAATAATCGGTTATTCGATATCAAACATTTGGTAGTTCTGACACGTAGTCATCAGAGGAAACCCGCTCCATTTTTTTTAATGCAGGAAGGGATCTTGTATATGTACATACAACGACTGGTTGTAACGAGAGAAAAAAAAAATCATCCGAGGTGGGTTGATCCTGTGACGCAAGCTCGACAATCGAGCACTCAATGGATTGAGCTAAATCCCGCCCCACCTACTCAACACCTACGATACTTATTAAAACGATTGTCAGCACATTCTACTAGATTTCATTCCAGTTCAACTTATTTTCGTGCTTATATCAAATTATCTGGCTGTCCAGGACAGTGGTTTATTGAGGCCAGTTGTAGTGTAGTTTGTCCAGAAACGCACTTCTTGTATAGTGCACGTGTCTATATAAGAAATAATGTAGAAATTAAACACAGGCACAACAAGAAATACATGTGTTGAGGAATAACATATACGTACACCAAGACATAATGTATAGATGGATAAAATACTCATACACCAAACAAATGATGTATAGAGGGATAAAATACACGTACAACAAGAATGAATACATGGATAAATAAAACGCACGTACAAGAAACAATGTACATGTATAGACGAATAAATTAGATCAGGAAATAATATGTAGATACATAGGAAAATGTAAAGTGTATTCTTAATAAACTCATCAGCTGGATAATTAATGTCAAGGTTTTTTACTTTCTTTTAATTGTGACTTATTTGTGTTTCACTTTGAAACAATGTCCAGATTTATGTCATGAATGTGTATTTATTTACTCATATTAAATAATATACCCAATCCGAGTGGGTATGTGATATTGATATAAATGTGGCAATTCATGGAAAAATAACATTTACTTTTTTTTTAAAAAAAAACAAAAAAAAAAAAAACACAAAAAAAACACACACAAAAAAGCAAAAAACCCCAAAACAACAACGAACAAAAACAAACAAAACACAACAAACAAACAAACAAACAAAAAACATTCATTGATATATGCTGAAAATTTTTAAATAAAAGAAATGCTCCGTATAAATACTCACCAATGCTTTTCCTTTGACCTTCAGCTCCGGGCGCCATACATGTTCCAGTGACCTGATTACACAGAGAGCACCCATCAGGACAAATACTATCGCAGTTCTCCCCATAGAGCCCCTCCACGCACCCACTACATCTTCCAGAGTGTTGGTCACAAACAGAACAATTTTCTTGACACGTCTGTTTACAGTAGTTTCCTCTCCACCCACCAACACATCCATCCTCGCAGGGTAGTCCTGGATCCATATGGCACCTTGATTTCCTACAGTTCTTACTGCAGCGCTTAGAACACGTGGCTCCATAGAAAGAAGGTTTGCAGCCATAGGTGCAGGTGCCATAGACCCGGATACAGTTGTCCGTGAGACAGTTAACAGGGCACCTTTCAGAGCAGTCGTTTCCATGGTAACCAGACCTACATAAGTTTAAACACCTACCAGATGTTTGATCGCATGATCCGTGACAATACGCAGGGCAGTCTTGTATACATTGGTCTCCCATTTTACCACTGATGCATTCAGCACTACACAGAACATCACCAGACGCATCCCTCTGACATCGCACAGACTCGCAGTTACCATTACAAGTATAGTTACAGAAAGGACCGTACACATCGAGCCTGCTGCAACCCTTTGCACACGATCCGTTAGTTTGGTGACAACGTTCGTTTAAACAGTGGGTGCTGCATGGTTTTGAGCACTTGTCTCCATAGAAACCATCCTTACATCCTTCAGAACACGTGCCATCTCGTTGACAAGATATACTCCTACATGTTGTGGGACAGGGTTCAGTGCAGTATCTACCAGAATATCCTTCTGGACATTGATAGCATTGTCCAGTAGACCTGTCACATTCCGTTGCAATTACCGGGACACATGACATCACAAACGCTTCCAAACCACCCTTGGTGACAGCTACCATTGCATACACCTTCGTCATCACAGACATCACAGTTTACACATTTGATACATCTCTCTCCATAATAGCCAGTTTTACACCTCTCACAGACACCAGTCCAACGATCACACTTCTCTTGTACGCATCCTTCACTGCAGTGAAGGCTGCAAGCTGGACCATGTCTCCCATTAGTTTGACATTGTGGACAATAGTTTTCAAACGTCCCGTTGGCTTTGTCTGCTACTGTTGCTTCCTCGCACGGACGACAGGGTTCGTCTGGGTTCTGAGTTATGAAATACCCTTCTACACAGTCAGTATCTGAAAACAGACGAAATATCCGTATGCAAATATTATGAATTACGTTGAGTTTACATCTGGTTTTACAAATCTATTATTTGACTTCACAATACATGCAACTATATTTGAATTTACAACACAACAGGACACGATAATAATTTCAAAATGAATTGCCGATCTTAACAAAACTAAATTGAACAGTGCTGAATCATTGTGGATGCCTTGCTTGAATACACTGACAAGACAAGACAAGACAAGACAAGACTGTGGCCTGAGGGATTCAATGAGTATGTCTTAAGGATTAACTAAATAACTTTTATTGTTTTATTGCAGCCAGCTTATCCCATGATATGATTACCCTTTAACTTTTAGCTTTTTACATGAACAGTCTTTATCTTGCTTTTAAATGCTGCAGTACTTGGTTTTTATGTTCAGACTTCTCTTGATGATGTTAATAGTGTACTAATGAGAATTCAGAGACACGGACGTTTTCACTCATATATTGGAAGAGTTGAAAACTATAGCTGATATTGCAAGAAAAGTGATATTCCATTACAAACAATGTATACATTCAGTTGTGAATTATATTTAGTTCACATATAGCTTTACAAATCTGTTATTTGACTTTACAGTATGTGTAGCTATATTTGAATTTGAAGAACAGTTGAAACTAGAATTGATATTACAAGAAATGTTATATTTGATTTTACGACAGTCATACTTGTGTTTTATTTTATTTTTTCGACAATACTTAAATGATATTCCACATTCGATTGTGTTTACTGTTGCAATATTAAACACACTATTAACCAATACCTGTACAAATACCACACGTCCTCATGCAGTACATAAGATGTATATCATAACAGGTACTGTGCGAACATAAGTCTGTAAAGTCTGTACAGGTAAAAGTCACTCCTGAAAGATTAAAAGTTGCTAATATCACATTTTCATTTTCATTTCAACTCATTTTCGTGCTTATATCCAATTAAGGTTAAAGCACGCAGTTCCGGGCACACACCTCAGCTATCTGGGCTGTTTGCCCATGACAGTGTGTTAGTTGTTAATTGTTACTAGTGTTAGTGTGAGAGGAGAGTGTGTAGTGACCTTACACCTACCCATTGAGTCCTTAAATCTCGCTCTGGGTGGGAGCCGGTACCGACCTGCGAGCCCTGTACCTACCAGCCTTATCTCCGATGGTTTAACCACGACGCCACCGAGGCCGGTAATATCTGAAAAGGCATTGCTATAGTTAACTGTCTCATTTGTAACAGGGATTTAGCTCAGTCGGTTGAGTGCTCGCTTGAGGTGCTTGCATCGCAGGATCGAACGACCTCGGTGGATCTATTGAACTGATTGTGTTTTTCTCGTTCCAACCAGTGCACCACAACTTGTCAAAGGCCGTGGTATGTGTTTTCCTGTCTTTGGGGAAAGTGCATATAAAAGATCCCTTGCTGCATTAGGTAAAACGTAACTGGTGACTATGTGTCAGAATTACCAAATATTTGACATCCAATAACCAATGATTAATTAATCAATGTGCTCTTGTGGTGCTGCTAAATAAAACAACCATTTGTAAAAGAATCGATGCTTGATACCTCGAGTAGTAAACATATCCACCACCCACCCTTACTTATTAAGAACGTATAAAAGTGGACGTCACTATATTGTTCCAAGCTGGCAGTTAATATTGATGAACGCCTTTTAGAAAGTTGCACCTTAAGTCTCCTCTATAAAACAAAACCCCTTCCACCTGAAATGCTGTAAAAGACTTTGATGATTAATCATTAAAAAATATATATATATATATATATATATACTGACCGCTCTGTATGCAAAGAAGGAACAGGACTGCAGGTACCAGAGGATTTAACATGCTGTATCAGGAGGAATTAATTATTACCAACCTGTCAAAAGACAACCATTATAAAATGAACGTTTTACAGTCTGTCAACAAGTTGATCTAACTGAGGTTCTTATATCCCGGGAAGACTTCTCATTTCATTATACACACGAACTGCAAAACAAATTGTATTTCAACAATGCATGTATAGAATGGAGTGAAAAAAACACACATAAATACAGATCTATCAGATATCAAAGCCGTACCCTGATCAAAATGTTGTGGGGTGGGGGGTGGGGGTAGGTGGGGGGTGGGTGGACTACTTATTATAAACAAATGAAACATTACAAATTAAACCGTGAGATGTGTATGCTATTTTCTGGAGTAAACAAAAAGTGAGATTCTCAGGTACTTTAAAAGTATGCAGGTTTGTAGGAACAGGGTCTGGGTTACTGTGTTGCCATCACCACCCGTTCCATTTGAGGACCAAAATGTATTTTGGTGGTAGTAAAAATAAGGCCCAAAATTTGTATTCACACACACACACACACACACACACACACACACACACATATTAAGGTATGGGCCGAATTACAATGCTTAAATGCCAGTGCCAAAAACTCATAAAAGTAACAACAACAAAAAAAACCCCAAAACAAACAAGCAAACAACAATAACGACAACAGCCACACTAACCCTCAACAAAAAATAACAAATAGTCTTCGTAAATTCATTATCTACTTACTACCGGCCTCGGTGGCGCAGTGGTTAAGCCATCGGAATACAGGCTTGTAGGTACAGGGTTCGCAGCCCCGTACCGGCTCCATCCCAGAGCGAATTCTTAAGGGATCAATGGGTAGGATATAAGGCCACTACACCCTCTTGTCTCTTATTAACCACCAACCAACTAACAACTAACCCACTGTCCTGGACAGACAGCTGAGATAGCTGTGGTGTGTGCCCAGAGCAGCGTGTTTGAACCTTAATTGGATATAAGAACGAAAATAAGTTGAAATGTGATGTAGTTACACACGCGTAGGGCAAGAACGGACTTTCTAAATTCGGCCCTAAATGCGTTAGGCATCAAGTGGTTGTATTTCCCGGGATGAGTTTAAAGGTTTTGTTTTGTTTAACGGCACCACTAGAGCGCATTGATTTATTAATCA
>NC_054705.1:36322837-36325337 GCF_016097555.1 Gigantopelta aegis | reverse complement strand
ATCTTTCAGTATATATATATATATATATCCTGTAGATCTTGAAATTAACGCGTCCCTAAATTAATGCGATGACGGTGGGCAGAGTAAAATGCGACATGAAATTAATGCGAGTAGCCTCCATTTGAAATATTACTTTCCTAGCAACACACGTCCGTGTACTTTTTGGTTCAATCCAAGTTACAGTTGTCTTCAATGAGATCGTCTTCAATGAGATCAACTTACTAACATATCTGTGTACTCATCTGTTAACTTGTTTAGTCCTTAGTGTTCAACTCCAAGCATATTTTGCAGCGTTCAATTAGGTAAAGGAACATTCCTCAGTTTGCTGCATTGTATGATGTTTCCGACTAATAAAATATTTCTACGATTAAACTTACATATTAAATATATTTTCTTGTTTAGAATATCAGTGTCTGTATATTCAATATGTTTCTGGTCGTCTTAATATTTGTAAGAAGCCCAAACTGGATGCTATCTTCAAATAATTTCGTACGTACGAAAAAACATATTTTAAGAAATAAAATGAAATTTAAACAAGTAAAAATATTAGAACGATCAGAAACACGTTTAATACACAGCCACTAATATTTTAGACAGAAAAATATATTTGATATGTAATTACAATCGTTAAAACTCTGCTGCAATTTTAAAGATGTTATCGACTAACAAACTCAGGAATGCCCCTTAACGGGTATGGTTACATAAATCTGGTTAAACATTAGCATAGATGTACCATTACAACTGTATCTTCCTAAGAATGTAGATATATTACAAAGTCATAACAAAAGAACAATTCACCCAACTAAGTTGCAGTGAAATCATAGAAACGGTCGACCTCAGGATTAGCATACTAAAAGCCATTCACACGCGATGTATCGTGTCGGATTTCCATAGGATAGCCAAAGAGCCCCTGCAATCATCACGCGTGGCTGGCATCGTGTTAGATTATTGTACGATTGATATGTCTCGTTTACAATGAATTGTGCTCCAGTTGTTTTATAAATGTATTAGAAGTTTAATCTTTGTTTTAAAAGAGTGTGACACATAGCTGGCTGGAGTAGTCAACAATTAGTCAGACTTGCCTACAATGAATTTATTTCCAGTTGTGTTATATGTTAGAATTTCAATCTTTGTTTTGTTTTAAGAACGTGGGACATATAGACAAAACGAAGAAAAAATAGTGTCATATTATTAATGCGAATAGCACGAGCTCGCAGTTTTCGCATTAATATTATGTTCACATTAATTTCAGGATCTACAGTATATATACAAACATATATCTATCTATCTATCTATATATATATATATATATATATATATACCGGAACATGTCAGTTAAGTAACTGAACTCTTGCAGGGGTGGGACGTAATCCAGTGGTAAAGCGTTCGCTTGATGCGCGGTCGGTCTAGTATCGATCCCCGTTGGTGGACCCATCGGGCTATTTCTCGTTCCAGCCAGTGCTCCACAACTGGTGTAACAAAGGCCGTGGTATGTATTATCCTATCTGTGGGATGGTGCATATAAAATATCCTTTGCTGCTAATCGAATAGAGTCGCCCATGGAGTGTCCGACGCCATATAACCCGAAATTTAGTCAGTTATTATATATATATATATTCCCTGAAATTGTTTTATCAATACTTGTAAACGAAACTGACTAAAATTCGAATTGGTCATTATCTCTTTTATTACCACAACTATCAAACACATCAATAATCACAGTAAAAAACTTTTAAGTAAACTAATAATAATGTTATGATTATAAAACGTTGTATAGTTCTATTACTTATTTATCCGTTCTTTTTATTATAAGCATAATATAGCATACAGTTACAGATATTTATTTAACTAACCAAAACACAATTATCTCAAGATGCTCTCACCGAACAGTTAGTTAAGAGTTATACACCAAAGAACTATAATATTTAACTACAGTTAATGTTACATAGTCAGGTACAGATACAGATATTTATTTAAACAACCAAAAGACTAGGTAATCGCCCATTATCCATTGAGTGTTCTCAGTGACTGACTAACAACACCGGGATACAAGACAATCGACCATTGTCTCAAGATGCTCTCAATGAACAACGGATAGACAAACCAACAAATATATGAACATGTATTCCTAATATCAATATTATTTACAATTCATAACATTAATTAAAACAATAACATCGTTTTCGCAGGTTAAGCGATAACACCACGGTTCCGGTCTATTAACCAACAGTGCTTTACAGCAAACCGGAAATAGTTTGTCTTGTGAATTTCAGCTCGCAAAGCAGACGACATTAGCGAGAAATACTTAAGTTTATAATGAAATAACTCCAATATTAATATCCAATTAAGTATTTACTGAACAATAATCACATATAATTTAGTTACAAACGTTGGTCCCTCCATCTACACGTTAATTACTTCAAATCATGGAAGAAATTAAAAAACATAGCTGACCATTGTGAGACATTGGAATTTAATTTTAAAGGAGCATGCTCATAGA
>NC_054705.1:36290337-36317837 GCF_016097555.1 Gigantopelta aegis | reverse complement strand
CACCTACTCAACACCTACGATACTTATTAAAACGATTGTCAACACATTCTACTACATTTCATTTCATTTCAACTTACTGTAAACCGTATTAATATTGCAACGTGTTTTTTTTGCGAATGTATACCTTAGCGCATGTTCGCGACGTGTAAATTTCGCGAACGACAGTTGACAGCTCAAAAAAAAAAAGTGGATAAAGACAGTAACTTTATAACAGTTACTATCTGTAAATCAATATTCTGTTATCCTACATCAAGCAAGTGTGCCTGGTACAGAGTCCATAGAGGGGATTAGGCCCTACCCACCTCACCTGTATTAGAATCACAACTCACAGCTTCAGTTGTTAACCGTTAACACCCTTTGGTAGATAACACAATAAACGATTAGTCTCCATCGATTGAAGTTACATAAAACAATTAACGATTAGTCGCCATCAAGAAGAGCTCGTTTATAGTTGCCTGTTGAGTGAATCTTTTTGTGAATTTTATTCTCAATCAAATATTTCAAAACAAAACAAATTACTTTATGCACACTTCAAACTGGAAAATAGTGCGTGCGTATTAATTTCGCGACATAAAGTTGGACGCGAACGACGCGAAATTTATACGCACGCATTTTTTTCACGGTTTCCAGTATTTTCGTGCTTATATCTAATTAAGGTTTAATCACGCTGTCCTGGGCACACACCTCAGCTATCTGGGCTGGCTGTCCAGGACAGTGGTTTATTAAGTCCAGTTGTAGTGTAGTTCGTCCTGAAACGCACTTGTTTAGTGCACGTGTCTATATAAGAAATAATGTAGAAATTAAACACAAGCACAACAAGAAATACATGTGTTGAGGAATAACATACACGTACACCAAGAAATAATGTATACATGGATAAAATACACATACACCAAACAAATGATGTATAGAGGGATAAAATACACGTACAACAAGAATGAATGCATAGATGAATAAAATGCTCGTACAAGGAACAATGTACATGTATAGACGAATAAACTAGATCAAGAAATAATATGTAGATACATAGGAAAATGTAAAGTGTATTGTTAATAAACTCATTAGCTGGATAATTAATGTCAAGGTTTTTTTTCTTTCTTTTAATTGTGACTTATTTGTGTTTCACTTTGAAACAATGTCCAGATTTATGTCATGAATATGTATTTATTTACTCATATTAAATAATATACCCAATCCGAGTGGGTATGTGATATTGATATAAATGTGGAAATTCATGGAATAATAAAATTTACTTTTTAAAAAAAACAGAGAAAAAACCACACAAAAAAGCAAAAAAACCCACCCAAAACAAAAAACCCACAAAATATTCCTGATATATACTGGGTAAAAATGTAAATAAAAGAAATGCTCCGTATAAATACTCACCAATGCTTTTTCTTTGACCTTCAACTCCGGGCGACATACATGTTCCAGTGACCTGATTACACGGAGAGCACCCGTCAGGACAAAGACTATCGCAGTTCTCCCCATAGAGCCCCTCCACGCACCCACTACATCTTCCAGAGTGTTGGTCACAAACAGAACAATTGTCTTGACACTTCTGTTTACAGTAGTTTCCTCTCCACCCACCAACACATCCATCCACGCAGGTTAGTCCTGGATCCATATGGCACCCTGATTTCCTACAGTTCTTACTGCAGCGCTTAGAACACGTGGCTCCATAGAAAGAAGGTTTGCAGCCATAGGTGCAGGTGCCGTAGACCCGGAGACAGTTGTCCGTGAGACAGTTAACAGGGCACCTTTCAGAGCAGTCGTTTCCATAGTAACCAGACCTACATAAGTTTAAACACCTACCAGATGTTTGATCGCATGATCCGTGACAATACGCTGGGCAGTCCTGTGTACAGTGGTCTCCCACTTTACCACTGATGCATTCAGCACTACACAGAACATCACCAGACGCATCCCTCTGACATCGCACAGACTCGCAGTTACCATTACAAGTATAGTTACAGAAAGGACCGTACACATCGAGCCTGCTGCATCCCTTTGCACACGATCCGTTAGCTTGGTGACAACGTTCGATTAAACAGTGGGTGCTGCAGGATTTTGAGCACGTGTCTCCATAGAAACCATCCTTACATCCTTCAGGACACGTGCCATCTTGTTGACAAGATATACTCCTACGTGTTGTGGGACTGATTTCAGTGCAGTAAGTACCAGAATATCCTTCTGGACATTGATAGCATTTTCCACTAGACCTGTCACATCCGGTGCAATTACTGGGACACATCAAATCACAAAAGCTTCCAATCCTCCCTTGGTGACAGCTACCATTGCATACACCTTCGTCATCACAGACATCACAGTGTCCACATTTGATACATTTGCCTCCATAATAGCCAGTTTTACACCTCTCACAGACACCAGTCCAACGATCACATTTCTTTTGTACGCATCCTTCACTGCAATTACGTTTGCAATCTTCACCATGTCTCCCATTAGTTTGACATTGTGGACAATCGTTTTCAAACGTCCGTTTGGTTTTGTCTTCTACTGTTGCTTCCTCACACGGACGACAGGGTTCGTCTGGGTTCTGAGTTCTGAAGTATGCTTTTACACAGTCAGTGTCTGAAAACAGAAGAAATACCCTGATGAAAATGTCATGAAATACGTTGAGTTTACATTTGGCTTTACAAATCTATTATTTGACTTTACAATACATGCAACTATATTTGAATTTACAACACAACATGACATGATTATAATTTCAAAATTAACTGCCGATCTTGACAAAACTAAATTGAACAGTGCTGAATCATTGTGGATGCATCACTTGGATACACTGACTGTGGCCCGAGGGACTCAGTGAGTATGACTCAAGCATTAACTAACTTTTATTGCGTTACTTCTTGCAGCCAGCTTATCCCATGATATGATTACCCTTTTAACTTTTATCTTTTTATATGAACAGTCTTCAACTTGCTTTTAAATGCTGCAGTACTTGGTTTGTATGTTCAGACTTCTCCTGGTGATGTTAATAGTATACTAACGAAAATTAGTATACTAACGAAAATTCAGAGACACCGAAGCTTTCACTCATATATTGGAACAGTTGAAAACTATAGTTGATATTACAAGAAAAGTTATATTCCATTACAAACAATGTATACATTCAGTCGTTAATTATATTGAGTTCACATTTAGCTTTACAAATCTGTTATTTGAAATTACAGTACATATAGCTATATTTCAATTTCACAGAAGAGTTGAAACTACAACTGATATTACAAGAAAAGTTATATTTGATTTTACGACAGTCATACTTGTCTTTTAAAAAAAGCAATTCGACAATACTTAAATGATATTTCACATTGCGATTATGATTAGTATTGCACTATTAAACACACTATTAACCAATACCTGTACAAATACCACACGTCTTCATGCAGTACATAAGATGTGTATCAGAACAGTACTCGTGCATACAAAAAGATCCACCTCTGTCTGTACAATTAAAAGTCACTCCTGAAAGACTGAAAGTTGCTAATATCACATTTTCATTTCAACTTATTTTCGTGCTTATATACAATTAAGGTTCAAGCACGCAGTTCCGAACACACACCTTAGCTATCTGGGCTATCTGTCCATGACAGTGTGCTAGTCGTTAATTGTTAGTAGTTAGTGTGAGAGAAGAGGGTGTAGTGGCCTTACACCTACCCATTGAGTTCTTAAAACTCGCTCTGTGTTGGAGCAGGTACCGAGCTGCGAACCCTGTACCTACAAGCCTTATGTCCAACGGTTTAACCACGGCACAACCGAGGCCGGTAATATCAGAAAAGGCATTGTTACAGTTAACTGTCTCATTTGTAACAGGGATTTAGCTCAGTCGGTTGAATGCTCGCTTGAGGTGATTCCATCACAGGATCGAACCACCTCGGTGGATCTATTCAACTGATTTGGTGTTTCCCGTTCCAACCAGTGCAACACAACTTGTCAAAGGCCATTGTATATGTTTTCCTGTCACTGGGAAAGTGCATATAATAGATTGTTTGCTGCATTAGGAACAATGCAGCAGGTTTCCTTTAATGACTACTTGTCAGAATTACCAAATATTTGACATCCAATAGCTGATGATTAATTAATCAATGTGTTTTCATGGTGACTCTAAATAAAATAAACAGTTGTAATAGATGTCAATGCTTGATAATTCGAGTACTAAAAGTACCCACCACCCACTCTTATATATTAAGAACGTATAAAAGTGGACGTCACTATATTCTTCCAAACGGACAGTTAATATTCATGATTTTTTTTCTGGGACGTTGCACCCTTAGACTCCTCTGTTAAACAAAACCCTTCCTTCAACCTGTAATGCTGTAAAAGACTATTGGTACACTTTGTATCAACTGAAATACCCGGACATGTGTCTGATACCAATGACATAAAAAAAAAAATCAGGTTTTTCGCTTACGTACCACACCACCATTTGTCGTGTCGTTACTTTTTTTTGTATAGCCAGCTTCAAGAAATAGTTCCTCATTAAAAAAAACCCAAAAAACTACAGAATTTCTATATGCTTTTTAAAATCTTTTTGTGATGATTACGCATAGGTTGGCCTGTCCAGTATTTAAATAACCCATAGGTTTAAAATTACTTGTTATATGTAGTACTAACTGATAACAACTGTGCAAGTGGTATAGGTAGTACTATACCAAATAACTTCCGGCTGGGTCAAAGTTCGAGGTGCACCCAACTTTTGATAGAGAAGTGAACAACACAAGTCCTGTGATTGGTTATAAATGTGAGTGTAAATGTGAGTGTGTTTGTTGTAAAAAATAATAGTTTCATCTGGGTAAAATAAATGTGCAATTTTATTTCATCTAGTACCAATGTGTCAAGTAGCCTTGTGCTTGAAACATGTATGGGGTACCTGTAAAAAAAAAGTACTCAAATTTTGTGCGAAACTAGGGTAGTCATAGACGCTACCCGTTACCTCAGAAACGACCAGCTTGACCCCCATTTTTTTCTGATTCACTTTAAGTGTAAGGGGTGGTAGTATTTATATCCGTGGCGTTTATGTCGGTTGATACGTTGCAGGTAGGAGTTTTAGCCGCATATGTTACTATTGTCGTCTATGGGATTTGATTTGGTAGTATACACCCTATAGTGTCACTTGTATAACAGCAACACGAAGCGGTGTTCTGGCCCGATGGTTGCTGATTAAAAAAAATCGTGGTCGACAATATTTCTCAGTACCTTCCAGCCTCAAGTCCGGTGGCATAACCTCTACACCACCGAGGCAGGTAAATTAACTTGGCCTGAAACCTTTCTTACTATCAATTGCCATCAATCTACCCACAATAATATTCTTAATCCATGGCAAAATGCATAGTGATTCGTTAGCAACTTTATATAGCTGTTTTGCAGTAATGCTAATACATGTACAAATAAATGCTGTTATCCAGGTTCGGGCAAACATCAGCCTACACCCACCCCACCACGCACCCCACCACTACCCCCAGCCACTACAAAATGGGAGCTCGTACGCAACTGACGTCACGAGGACAAAAGAAACTTTAAAAGGGATATTCCCGAGTTTGCTGCATTGTAAGATGTTTCCGACTACTAAAATATTTCTACGATCAAACTTACATATTAAATATATTTTCTTGTTTAGAATATCAGTGTCTGTATATTCAATGTGTTTCTGGTCGTCTTAATATTTGTGAGAAGCCCAAACTGGATTTTGTCTTCAAATAATTTCGTAAGTACGAAAACACATATTTTAGGAAATAAAATGAAATTTACGCTAGTACAAATATTAGAACGATCAAAAACACGTTTAATATACAGCCACTGATATGTTATGCAGAAAAATATAGTTGATATGTAATTACAATCGTTAAAAAGTCTCTGTAAGTCGATAACATCTTAAAAATTGCAGCGAACTCGGTAATGTCCCTTTAAAGACTCATATAGACTGGATGCGGCGCGTGCGTGCGGACCGGCGTAAAATATCGAAATACATTAGTTTCAATAAGAGCGTCGTGACTGGATGCGTGCGATGCGTGTATCAAAATTTGTTTTGTTTAATGACACCACTAGAGCTGTTGGATGTCAAACATTTGGTAATTTTGACACAGTCTTAGAGAGGTAACCTGCTACATGTTTCCATTAGTAGCAAGAGATGTTATATGCACCACCCCACAGACAGGATAGCACATATAACTTTGATATGCCAGTCGTGGTGCCATAGCGGGAACGAGAAATAGTCCAATGGACTGGTGAAAGTGACTATCGAAGAGAGGCGTGGCTTATTCTAAGACTAAACACAGCTGGATGCATGTTTGTTTTAAAAGACAAAACCGTAATACGTGACCAGGGCCGTATCTCTGTAATATCTGAACGAAAAAGCCGTAATACATGATCAGGCCCGTATCTCCGCAATATCTGAACGACAAAACCGTAATACGTGATCAGGGCCGTATCTCTGCAATATCTGAACGACAAAACCGTAATACATGATCAGGGCCGTATCTCTGTAATATCTGAACGACAAAACCGTAATACGTGATCAGGGCCGTATCTCTGTAATATCTGAACGACAAAACCGTAATACATGATCAGGGCCGTATCTCGGCAGTCGATTAGCCATTTGGTAAAATAGTGGTCGACTCCATGAATCTTTATCTAGTGTCTCGTCTGTAGGAGGACAACCACTACAGGGGAGATCCTTTATTAGAGATTTAATCCTTCTTGCGCCGCTATAAAGAGGACTGCCACTCCTAAACTAATTTACTAAATCAAACGCACAGGGTAATTGTTTACTTTTAGCTATTAAAAGTCAAGTCCAAAAACAGATCATACAGTAAATAATCAAGTAAATAATCGAGTAATATACAGTATATAATCAAGTAAAGGGGTTTTCTTCCTAATTCACCATATAATGTAAAAGCGGGTGTATGTTTTTTTCTGTCTACAGCTAAATGTTTTATAACTGAATATGGAGTCATTCTATCTTATCAAGGTTTTCAAAAAACTATATATCTCACATTCGTGCAATAGCATTGTTACTACAACAGAATAGAACAGATGGATTCGGTTAGTTATTAGTGGTTAGTGAGAGAAGAGGGTGTAGTGGTCTTACACCTACCCATTGAGTCGTTAAAACTCGCTCTGGGTGGGAGCCGGTAATGGGCTGTGAACCCAGTACCTACCAGTCTTTTATGTCCGAGACCGGTTCCACCCGGCGACAAAATGGTATTTAACACATTAACACTCGTTGAAAGTAATGTATTTCGATTTTTTTTTTTTAGCCGGACGGACTAAATAAGTCCCCAAAATCTTTAGTAACACACAGACAGGATTTGGGCCCCTCCTAGCCTCCACTAGAGGTTGTGCCACCCCACTCCAGATATTGTTCCTACGCGCCTGGTAGGGGCCGAATTACAATGCTTAAATAAATGTATGCGCCGCATCCACTATCTCTAAAACTCTAAAAATATTAGTCTATATAACATACAATTGTTAGACACTCCAACTCCACTCAAAAAATCCATGGTAAGTCGCAAATACTGTACATAATATGTGAAACACTGCTATGACAGGCCAGTGTGTTTCAAACGAAAGAAGAAGGAAATGTTTTATATAACGACGCACTCAATACATTGTATTTACGGTTATTTGGCGTCAGACATATGGTTAAGGACCACACAGATTTTGAGAGAGGAAACTCGCTATCGCCATTTCATGGGCTACTCTTTTCGATTAGCAGCAAGGGATCTTTTATATGCACCATCCCACAGACAGGGTAGTACATACCACGGCCTTTGATATTCCAGTCGTGGTGCACTGGCTGGGACGAGAAATAGCCCAATGGGCCCACCGACGGGGATTGATCGCACATCGAGCGAGCGCTGTACCACTGGGCACCCAGTATACATGACCCTTAACACACTGGCGTAGAATCTAGCTCAGTAGGTAGAGTACTCACTTGAGGTGCTTGGGTTGAAGGATCGAATCCCGTCAATGGACTCAGTATCTGATTGCGTTTCTCGCGTCCCAAGTAGTGTCCCACGATTGGTATATCAAAGGTTTTGGTAGCTGTTGTCCTGTAAAGTACATATAAAAGATCCTGTAAAGTGCATATAAAAGATCCCTTGATACCAATTGAATGATGTAGCGGGTTTCCTTCAAGACCATAATTATGTCAGAATTATCTAATATTTGACCTTCAAAAGCCGAAGAATAATAAATCATTGTACTCGTTTTTAACTTTTTAATTAATTGAATGTAACGTGTATGATGTATTAAATTAGGCAGTGCAAAATGGTTTCGGCTACTCAGTTCGATAGGAAAGATTCCTGATGTGGAGGGTCACACGCTATAGTGGGGGCAGGGTACTTTAAAAATATGCAGGTTCGTAGCAACAGCGTATGGGTCACTGTGTCGTCCCTTCCCATGACCCCATTTTAGGACGAAAATATACGTTTTTTGGTCGTAGTAAAAATAAGGCCCCAAAACCTTTAGTACCCCTAAATTGGCCGTAAATGTGTTAGGCATCAAGTGTTTGTATTTCCCGGGATGAGTTTAAAGTGTTTGGTTTGTTTAACGACACTACTAGAGCACATTTATTTATTAATCATCGCCTATTGGATGTCAAACATTTGGTAACCCTGACATGTAGTCATCAGGGGAATCGCGCAACATTTTCTCTAATGCAGCAAGGGATCTTTTATATGCGCCATCGCACATACAGGATAGCACATACCACTTTCTTTGACCTGTTGTGGTGCACTGGTTGGAACGAGAAAAACCCCAATCAATTCAATGGCTCCACCGAGGTTGTTCGATCGTGTGACACAATCAGTTCAAGCGAGCACTCAACCGACTGAGCTAAATCTGGCCCCCTTCCCGGGATGACTTCACGCATGTATCCACGAAAAACACCCCCACGTCGGTTTCTGCGGGCCTGCTATGGCACTATTACAGCTTCCGGGAAACAATACTTACAACATCTTGCTTAATCACTGCTCCAGTTTGTGGGAAATCCACCGTTTCAATTCAGCCAGATTTAGTAGAAAACTATCGTCCAGATTAACGTATCCGCTTCACGGTAAAGTAGGTCTCGAACGTTAGCGTAATGTGAGATCGCTGAACTTGGGGTAGGCCTACTTGTTTGTTGTTGCGTAGCAAAATGCCCTCTAACCTTCAAATATTCTATTTACAAGACGTTCTCAATGTGTTTCTATTTCCCGGGATGACGTCACACATTTCTCGGGAATCAGTATGACTTGTTCCACACCCGTGGAAGGAATACCAACCAAAACAAAATGAATGTTTTATATAAAACTGCATGAAATATTTGGTTTCAATCTTATAAAATGAATGAATGAATGATTGAATGATTGAATGAATTAATGAATGCATGAATGAACGAACGAATGAATGAGTGAATGAATGAATGAATCGGCTTTTGGGTGTCAAACTATGGTAAATAGCTTATAAAATCAAGTCCTAATTCTGAATACTTCACTTTTAATTCATTGTGCACAAATAAAATTAAAAAAACATTGCAGAAGACAACCAGACATAACATTTTAATCACTGTCATGATAAACCCCCTCCACATCACCACATCCCCCCCCCCCCCCCCCCACACACACACAGAACCCTTCTTTTGTATTCTGGAATAATGCCAGTTTACTGTAGTGTGTCTACCCAGCGCTTTATTTATTCACGAAGATTACGTCGCTTACTCTGACAGTTTCTGTTTCCTTGTCGAGTTTCTATTCAGCATGTCAACATAAGCTTGACCCTGAACACATATAATGATATATATCATCAAATGACATTCACGTTAAATAGTATCGCCACACATAAGCGTACGAGACGGAAAGGTATGTGTGTGAGTGTGTGTGTGGGGGGGGGGGGGGGGGGGCGTGCGGGGGAACAAATCCTCAAATTCTGGCAAAAACTATAGGGATATTTGGACAAAATTACTTCTTTTCGCATATAGTGTTAGAGAGGAAACGAGCTACATTGTTCCATTAGTAGCAGGGGATCTTTTATATACACCATTCCACAGACAGGGTAGCACATACCACCGCCTTTGATATACCAGTCGTGGTGCACTGGTTGAAAATTATTCCAACAATCAGATGACAAAATCCAGTCAGTACATTCTCTCTCATACACGAGCTGGGGAACTGTCTCCCGTGGAAACGACCAGACAGATCTTCTTATTGGTTGAAGACAAATGATTGATATGAATATTCATTATCTTTTATAAATAAGGTGGCGGGATCTTGCACTATACAGTATGACTATCATCGGTGATATGAATATTCATTATGTTTTCTAAATAAGGAGGTAGTGGGTTTCACTATATATATATATATATATATATATATATATATATATATATATATATATATATATATATATATATATATATATATATATATATATATATATATATATGACTGTAATCGATTACATGTTTTCATGTAATCGCAATCGTAATCGATTACATTGTTTGAGAATGCATGTAATCGCAATCGTAATCGATTACATTGCTAATGTAAAATCAGCGATTACTTTCATAATTACTCATAATTATTTACTAAACTTAGATGTGTTTAGCATCAACTCCAGTAACAGTGCCGATAGTTAGAAGCAGTACTGGTCAGTCAGTAGAACTGATCTCACATTGTCTACTACTCTCATAGTAGAACTATTATTTGCCTTGAGAAACAGGGGATCATAACGTCTGTATTATCAAATGAATGTTACCCAGGGGATGAAGACACACATTCACATAATGGTATCTATCGTGTTTACGTTTACTATAAAACCACTTGAATTAATAGTGTTCTAGATAGCAATAAAAGGGAGCTGCACCATGCCCCAGTTGTGTGTCCTAATTCATTGCCGTAAAAAAATATTAATAATATATATATGTATATTAAATAATTTTGTTTTTATAATAAAACACTTGCTTTCCTCTGAATGCATATACAGCGTTATCACGGGTCTGAATTCAACTAAGAAACGTTTGACAAGACAAGAAAATACTTTATTTACACTCGGGCCGTTACACACCGGCATAGGAGGAATATATATATAAACATTTTGTTATATACACGTGACAAGATGGTTGACAATGAATACATTAATTACAATACATTCACAAACACATATACAAACACATACAATCACGCACATCAATATATTATGTAATAATACAGATATTTAATACAGATATTTAATACAGATAATTGGGTATCCAAGTACTTATAAACGAATAGATTGTTAAACTTGTACATGGTGCAGTGGATAACGGTGATATTTTGTTAAATATGTTTGGTTTTGGTGGTGTTTGTAGTCAAGGGCGTTTGAATTCATTAGCTATTATATTTATGAAGTACTTGGTCGCGTATAATAATATGGGTGTAGCAACTGGACTCTTGAATTATGGAAAAAATGGCAGATAAAAAGATAATGGAACTTGTCGCCAATGTCCATTACATTACATAATGTGCAAATTCTATCTTCTATGAGTATATTATTCCAACGTCCAATTTCAACGGGTAGGTAATGGTTAGACGTTCTAAATTTTAAAAGTGCTGTTCAGTTTTTCTGGTAGTTTATTGATATAGCTTTGAAAAATAGTTGTTCTTTGTATAATCGGTAAGTGTTGCCTCTCGATGACAGTGATATGTTATTTTTCCATGTTTGTAAATACTGATAACATTGTCTTTGTTTAATTTGTTGTCAAGAGACAATTTACTGATATGAAAGATTTGTCTTCTCCAGATAGCACCCATTCCCAAGTTATTCAGTGTGTTTTTAACAGTATTATTCCAGTTATAGTTAGTTCCGTTAGTAAGGTGGTAATTTAACATAATTTGTATCAAAGAGTAGACAATTTTTATTGTTTTCCTGATATCAGTCGCGCCCAGTAACATACCATTCTTCTATATATAATTAACTCGACAGGCGTTCTCCCTAACTCTCCATAAAGCATAAATATTGGTGTTGCGTTCTTAACAGGTATGATGTGTCTTAGAAAGTTTATTTGTACAGAATTAAATAAATCAACTTTTTCATATCCCCATAATTCACATCCATATAATAAAACTGGCAGAACCATTGAGTCAAACATTTTAAGTTTACATTCCTTTGATTTTGATAGTACAAAGTACATGGCCTTTGTAGCCTGTTGTTTAAGTCTATTCTTAGTATCTCGAAAGTTGTTTAATTTTGTAAAAGTAATTCCTAAGTATTTATATTTTTTACATTTTCTAATGTATTATTTCCAATCTTAAAATTATGTTTATAATCTTTGGTGTTACCGTTAAAAATCAATCTTTTCGTTTTGTACCGTTTATTTTAAGTTTCCGTTTATTGCAATATTGATAAAACATATTTAAGGTGTGTTTCAGGTCTGCTGCAGAGGTTAATAATAGGGCAGTATCGTCTGCATATAACAAGCAAAGCATGTGTAAAGCAATATCTATTGGGTGATCTTGGTTGTCTGTTGTAGGGGAAACCCCTTCACATCCATGGCTAGATAAATAATCTTCTAAATTATTCAAACACAGGGAGAATAGAATAGGGAATAAATTTTCACCTTGACGGATACCGTTGTTACATGGGAATAAAGTAGATTGCTGATTATTTACGACAGTCATTGATTTAAGACCTTGATACATTTCATGGATAATTCTAAAACAATTTACCGGTTATGTTATGCTGTAGCAGTTTATGCCAAAGCTGTATTCTAGGTACCGTATCGAATGCTTTCTCAAAATCCACAAAAGCGCAATATAATTTCTTTTTCCTTTTTTTCAAGATATCTATTAAGTGATGTATTGTAAAAATATGGTCTGTAGTTGAATAGCCTTTACGGAACGCGGTTTGGGCCTCACTGATGGCATTATTTTCCTCAATAAATAAACTTAAACAGTTATTAAGTTAAGTTGTGAACAGTTTAGAGCAGCAGCAAAGTAATGTGATTGGTCGGTAATTTTCGGGATGTAGCCGACTTCCTTTGTTTTTGAAAATTGGTATAATAATACCGGTATGACATTCATCTGGTAAGACTCCATTATCAAAAATAGTATTAAAAAGTTTAACATAAAATGGCATGAGCGACATAGCGGTTGACTTAATGTATTCGTTAACTACTCTATCAACACCTGCTGCTTTATATTTTAGTTGTTTTATGGCTTTCATTATTTCATCTGCGTTAATAATACTGTCATTGTTTACTTCATATAGCACTTCATCCATGTTAAAATTAAATACGTTATCATTATTGGGTTCGCCCTTATTTAAGTCGCTGAAATAGTTGAAAAATGTATCAATGGGAGGAACGTTAACGTTGTTATCGAAGTTATCTTGTTTCTTAAGTATGTTATAAAAGGCTTTGGGATCATCTAACCGTAACCGTCTCAATTTAATTTCTGTTTTAAATTTATGTTGTGCAAACGCCTTAAATATACTCTTTTTGTAAGACTTACTGGCGTTAATTAATCTCATTTTATTATCTGTAGTTTTATTTCTAGCATATATTGTTTTGGCCTCGAGATACTTCGTACGTAAATGTTTGTGTCTTATTCCGAACCAGAGTCGCTTGTTGTGCGCTGACCTTTTGTTACGGCTGTCACTGTATACACGCACGTGACCGAATGTCGAGGCTGCCGTGTCTAAAATTAGATCTTTTAACATATGGCCTCAGACCACAATTAATTTCGCTATATGTTTCTATATAGCCTTAGTGGCTATAACATTTTTATTAATATCAGCAGGCCCGTGAAGTTTTGTATGTACCTTTGCCTGTATGGGGGACACATACCCTGAAAAGGACAACTCCTGTTGTCCAGCTCTTTCTCCCAGCATATTGGTTCAAACAGACACCCCCTCTAAACCAGGCCGGAGTACACCCATTTTACACAAAAAGCACTACTTTTGCATGGGCCGGAATTACCACAAACAAGTCTTCAATGTCAGCAAGTTACACATGTTTACAAACTACATGCTATCCCCTGTCACTTCAGTCAAACAATTGCCACTTCATAGCTGTCTGCCTTGAAATAATCACAGTCAAACAGCAGACTACTTGCGCGGTCAAACTTCCGGATTTTGGACAACCAAATGGGAAGATAACTCTAATCTGAGGCCATATCGGTGGCTTTTGTGACACGTGCTTTTGTATTAGTAGACTCGTCGTCAAGAAATAGAGAAATGCTTTCGATTACGTTGTCGATATTATTTATAAGGTCTTCACGTTTACTAGGAACCCATTTGCGTGCTGTTTCCCTTCGTACACCGTTACTATGATCTACAGGATTGTTTGCGTCAGTATTACATTTACACGAATATGTAAGTATTAGAGCACAATGGATATCAGAAAGAAGTGTGTCAAAATCACAGATTTGAAAATCAGTTACATTTTTAAAAACATGGTGAGTACCTATAGCAATCAGGCTGCAGTCTTTACTTGTGACTTTACCAATACATTTATCAGTCCCACATCTACCATTGAGAATATATATATATATATATATATAACTTGCATAGATCTAAAAGTTTCACTCCATGCTGGTTAATCCTTCCTATGTCCTGACTTGCCCTATCTCTGGGAATACTGAGATTGTCAAGATTTGTTATATCATTCATAAAATTATTCATATCAACATCAGTGTAAACATCATCAACTGTAGTGTAATCCGGAGAACATTTAGTTCTGGCATTAAAGTCACCTAGCAGGAGCAGTGGTTTTCCTTATTCTACATTTTGAAATATTTCATTTTCGATAATATTAAAAGTGTCATCTTTATAATATGGTGAGCTAGTAGGTGGAATATATACAACGCCAACCATTAAACAATTATCTTCATTCTTGTTTTGAGTGCCTGTGATACTAAGCCAAGAGATATACTGGGATTGATGTTTTTCACTGACTAACAATATCAGCTAATTCATGTTTAACACTAATGACAATGCTACCTGATACCTTTTCTGTTGTTGAAATAATTTGTGTAGCCTGGGATAAGATCTGGCTTACAGTCTGTTTCATCAGTTTTGCTTTCTTGAAAACACAGTATGTCATATTTTGATATTAATGAGAAATCAGGTATAATTAGTTTACTTTTTAAACCACAGACATTCAAACTAAGTATTCGCAACTTGGTATAGTCATTATATCAGTGTATGCTATTTCATTATTAACTAAAGAATTAGCTTCTATCATGTTGCTTTGAATGTTAACATATGGCTGGCTAGATAAAAATATGTTTGGGTTGTCATGATGCCTGTTTGGTGAAATATGGTCAGATAAAATACTGTTTAGGTTAACAGGGGACTACTTAGTTAACTTATTTTCAGATGTGTGTCTGTTATGGTTGTCGATGTTGTTGGTTACTGTATTATTCAGGGTGGTCATCTGGGCTTGACGAGGGGTCATAGTTTGTGCAACATGATGGAAACTATGGTATGCATTAGCATGTACAACATTTTGTGAACTTGTCACATGCAAGGCATTAATAGTATTATCAACTATTGGCTCACTATATACATTCATATCTATATGGACAAGGGTTTGTGAACTTGTCACAGGCAAGGCATTAAAAGTATTATTAACTATTGGCTCACTATATACATTCATATCTGTATGTACAAGGGTTCGTGAACTTGTCACAGGCAAGGCATTAAAAGTATTATTAACTATTGGCTCACTATATACATTCATATCTGTATGTACAAGGGTTCGTGAACTTGTCACAGGCAAGGCATTAAAAGTATTATTAACTATTGGCTCACTATATACATTCATATCTGTATGTACAAGGGTTCGTGAACTTGTCACAGGCAAGGCATTAATAGTATTATTAACTATTGGCTCACTATATACATTCATATCTGTATGTACAAGGGTTCGTGAACTTGTCACAGGCAAGGCATTAATAGTATTATTAACTATTGGCTCACTATATACATTCATATCTGTATGTACAAGGGTTCGTGAACTTGTCACAGGCAAGGCATTAATAGTATTATTAACTATTGGCTCACTATATACATTCATATCTGTATGTACAAGGGTTCGTGAACTTGACACAGGCAAGGCATTAAAAGTATTATTAACTATTGGCTCACTATTAACATTCATATCTGTATGTACAAGGGTTCGTGAACTTGTCACAGGCAAGGCATTAAAAGTATCATTAACTATTGGCTCACTATATACATTCATATCTGTATGTACAAGGGTTTGTGAACTTGTCACAGGCAAGGCATTAAAAGTATTATTAACTATTGGCTCACTATATGCATTCATATCTGTATGTACAAGGGTTTGTGAACTTGTCACAGGCAAGGTATTAAAAGCATCAATAACTATTGGCTCATTGCAAACATTCATATTTGTATGTACTTCAGTTTGTGAACTTGTCTCAGGTATGGCATTAAACATGTTAATAACTATTAACTCAGTATGCACAATCATGTCTGGATCACTATGATTATAACGAGGGTAAATGGGATGAATATCATAATATGTCGGGTAATTATATACAAAGTATGGTGACCTACCCATGGTAATACTAGGTACTGATATGCTAGTATTATTTTCTGTCTCATGATATTGACAGCTAGAGTAAGTGGGATAGCCAACAGAAGATAAACAGTTTCTTGTTTTACAGGTATCCATAGGTATGTTACTGAATGTATTATTAGTTACCAACTCACTAGGTGCATATATTTCTGTCTCTTTGTTTTCACAGCTAGGATAAGTGGGGTAAGTGTCAGCAGATATGTTACTGTAATTGTCTTTAAATATTACTTCTCTAGGAACTGGCATGTTTGTCTCACTAGGGAGAATATGGTAAGTATCTACAGAAAATGGGTTTCCTGATTGACAGGTATCCACAGCTATGTCATTGGAATTGCTATTATCAATCATCTCACTAAGTACATGTACTGAAATATCATGATATGGACAGCTAAGGTAAGTATCAGCAGGTAAAGTGTTTCTTGGGTTACAGGTATTCACAGGTATGTTTTATAAAATTATAATTAGCTATCAACTCATTACTACTAGGTATTGACATTTCTTTCCCGTGATACGGATAGTTGGCGTAGGTCAGTGTAGTATCAGTAGATATAGGGTTATGACTGAGTAAAGTGCTAGGAGAAAGGTTTGTAACTAGCCTATTAGGTATTTCCTCATTCACATCATGACCAAAATTACTAATTATGTAGGTATTTGTATCAACACTTGTATGACTACTTGTTTTTTTAAATTAAGCACTTTCTAATTAATATACTGGTGAGTTCCATGTGTTTCTTTTTTCTGTTTTTATATGGTCCAGTCTTGGAATGCTATCAACAAGCACATTATTTTGGGGTTTACCACAGTTGTAACTAATATCTTGGATGCTTACATGTACTATTAGTTCTTTATTATAACCATCACAACTTACACTGATGTCATAACAGGTACCTACACTGCTTTGTGGTTTATTCACACCATAATCAGTATATTGACTAGCACTGTGTATAGGCAATGCTGTATCAGCATGGGCGTTGTTTAAGTAAGTATCGGTATGTACACTATTATGTGTTTTAAACACTTTATAATTGATACACTGACTGTTACTCTGAACAGGCAGCTCTGTGTCAGCATAACAAGGGCTTTCTCCTGTATTAGGGACAACATAAGTGGGGTGAACATCAGGTTTGATCTTCGGAGCATGTCTATATATCCCTCCTGGCCTGTCCTAGGTGTTAACTGCTGTATCTACTGGCATTCCACTGAATCTGTTGCTAATGGGTACAATGGTGTTTTGGGTGGGGGAGTCTTGACGGTTTCGTTTCCGTTGTGGTAGTGTATTCCTTTCAACAGTTGGAGTGGGCATGTATCTGGATGGTTGTCTAGAATAAACTTTATCTGGGAATATCTCCTCACCATCGATGAAGAGACGGTCGACTTTTAAAAATGCTCTCCTATTGTTTCTCCTGGCTTGTTTATAAATAGAATACAACTGTTCGCTGTAAGATTTCCTGTGGGTACTGTTCACTTATGCCAAATGGTTTTCCGGCTAGTTTTTTTGCAGCCTTTAAGATTCTGTCTTTGTCTCGGAGTCTGACAAAATGGGCCACTATTGTCCTTGGTTTATGCTGTGCATCACGGAAAGGACCTAGCCTGTGGGTTACCTGTACAGGAGCATCAGTTATGTCTATCTCTTTCTCTAGAACTGTTCCCAGTGCTGCTTCAGTGTCCTCATTTTTCTCACCGTCTGGCACCCCATAGAACAAGATGTTGAACCTCATGGTCCTGTGTTGCAGGTAAAGTATCTCATCGTGTGCCTTGTCATATTCCATTTGTGTTTCACTCAAACTCTTGGAAAGATAGTGAATGTCTTCATGTGCAGTGCTCATGTTTCTTGAGAGATCATCTACTGTTTTCTTGAGGTGGTTAATTTCAGAGTTCATATTATCGTAGGTGTTACTTATAAATTGGCAGCTGTCTTCTACTTTAGATATTCGCTCATGAGCCGTTTTGACACTAGTAGTGTTCTCGATTGTGCACACTTTGATGTCGATGATTTCTAATCTTTCAGTTCGTTTGTGAATATCACTGACAGTCAGGTTTAGCCGTGAAATCTGGTCGCATAAAGTCTTAGCCCACAAGGGTGGACTGACGGAACCACTTGACTGCATGTCTACACTGTTTTGCGAAAGCGTTGTATACATTTGTTGTTGTTGAAAGTCCACCAATGGTACCGTGGCAAACTTTCTTTTCTTTTGTTTGTGGTTACGACTGGCTGGCTTGATTAATATCAAGCTTGATTCCATGGGCAGTCATCCTCACCCTGTCGCAGACATAACCACAAATAACGTAACTAATTAAGCAAACACCCAGTTGAAAGTCTATCACGATAAACCTTTGTTTATTTTCCTTTAAAATAGCTTAAAATATTAACACGTCTGATAAAAATTCCCGAAAGCTGATTTTAATAGATGTTCTACGAAACGCGGCGCTTCTGATAATACCAAAATAAACACACCCAGACCAAGATACTTGTAATTTTCACCGATACAATTGGATCCTTATAATATGGCACAAAGCGAGCATGACTGCAAATCGATTCATTAATAATAGTCATTTTTAGAATGTCAACAATTAAATGCAATGAACAACTTCTGCACATGTATATGTATGTAGATAAAAAAAAGTGCATAACTTCATGGTGGTAACATCATTTCATTATTTGTGTAGATTTCTGGAATTGTAATCATGATTGTAATCATGATTGCTAGATAATGTATTCGCAATCCTAATCGATTACTTTCAATTATCTTGTAATCGTAATCGTAATCGTAATCGTGACATTCTAAACTAATCGTAATCGTAATTTATTACTTTGTTCAACTAATCGCCCCCATCTCTGATATCTACCTATCTATCTGTCTATATAATCTATCTATCTATCTATCTATATATATATATATATATATATATATATATATTGGGGCAAAATGTGCTAACCTGAGACCTTTTTACCATTTATTTCCATCATTTTACCCTCAACATCAGTTGCAATCCATGTAAAAATGCGTAGTGATTTTATATAGCTGTTTGGTAGTAATTCTAATATAAATAAATATTGTTATTAATATTCGGGCATTTTCGTTTAATTCCGGCAAAAGCCAGCCTGTTCCCCTACAAACATGGGAGCCTGTACGCCTATAATAATAGTATATATGTGTACATGTATATATAGACTGAGTTTGTCTAGTGAAAGTTTGTTTTGTTTTGTTTAACGACACCACTAGAGCACATTTATTTATTAACCATCGGCTAATTTGGTAATTAGTCCTAGAGAGGAATCCCTCTACTTGTTCCATTAGTAGCAAGGGAACGAGAAATAGGTCAATGGGCCCACCGATGGCATTTGATCCCAGACCGACCGTGCATTCAACAATAATAAAATTTAACTTTGACCGGTCAAAGTGACTATGGAAGAGAGGCGTGGCTTATTCTGAGACTAAACACAAGTTATAATAAACAATAATAAATAAATAATAAATAAATAATAAATAAATAAAATAAACTAAAATAGAATAGAATGATAATAACAATTAATAATGAGAAGAAAAAATATATATAAACTATATATCACGTTATGTGTGTATATATTTAAAATAATAATAATAATAATAATAATAATAATATTTGTATGTTATTTCATTTTACATACCTCATAACTTTATAAAGAAATGTTTTATTTAACGACGCACTCAACACATTTTATTTACGGTTATATGGCGTCAGACATATGGTTAAGGACCACACAGATTTTGAGAGGAAACCCGCTGTCGCCACTACATGGGCTACTCTTCCGATTAGCAGCAAGGGATCTTTTATTTGCGCTTCCCACAGGCAGGATAGCACAAACCATGGCCTTTGTTGAACCAGTTATGGATCACTGGTCGGTGCAAGTGGTTTACACCTACCCATTGAGCCTTGCGGAGCACTCACTCAGGGTTTGGAGTCGGTATCTGGATTAAAAATCCCATGCCTCGACTGGGATCCGAACCCAGTACCTACCAGCCTGTAGACCGATGGCCTGCCACGACGCCACCGAGCCGGTCATAACTTTATAAAGTCACTACAAATGAAGTGAAAGACTGCATTTTGAGAGTATCTCGTCCATAGATTTGAAATCTATGTTTGACCTTACTTGACATTTTCACCTTAAAGTTTGACCTTCAAGGTCAAATGCCGCGGTTGTAACTGGGGTTTTCTGAAACCTTAGACAACGAGGAAAGTATGTAGTATGTTTACCCACCTTAAAAAACAAAATGCTATCCAAACCTGTTTAAAGCACCGGATTAGCCGGTCGTCTGCAACTTTTAATCTAGTAAAGATGGACATTACGTAACGAACTGAGAGAAGCGGGATGTTGCGGAAATAAAGGGTGAAAATTAAGACAAAAAGGTAAGGTAACTCTAATAAGAATTTACAATTGCCAATATTGTAAGGTATATTAGCTGTGGGGAATGGCTATATGATAATAGTGATTTAATTGGGCAAACATTACAACCGGTAGTTCAGTATTACAGTAGGTTTTATGATCACCAAAGATCGTTTGGGGTCAGAAGTGAAATTTGAAAGTTGACGTTTTTATCAGTAAATCGCAAATTCAAACAATAAAAACGACTAAAAACAAAACTATAACAACTGTATGATCAACAGAATGAAAAAAGATTGACAGGAATAATGTTCCACAGTGATTAATGGACCGTTCTGGAAATTGTCAAAATCGAGAATGACAGCCCACGCACGTGTACGGGGCAACTGCGTGATGCATGTGCAAACTATGGAATGTGTTTCGGTGTGTTGATAAACATACCTGAACGTTCTTTACTGGGATGTCTGTGGTCAAAACGAAAGTTCGGTCTAATAGTTGATATTAACATTAATATTTCAGGTTCCCCTACTTTTTTTGAAAAGTATATAACAGATAAAAATTTATTAAAATCGTTTAAGCACGTTTGTTTTAAAAACAGCTTCATGGAGTGATCAACAATGTGCATATGGAGTTACGAGAGACTAAAACGGAAAACCTATTAAAATAAATACATATTATAATAAAATACACAGTAGACATGAAAGATCATCATAAAGAGGACACTTCATTAAAACGCGAAATTCACCTTCAATTAAAACGCTTTTACACATAGTGTATGTTCGTTCCTCTAATGGTAGACTTTCATATCTACCAGTTTCTATCCTTAAAGGTGCAACGCCACATCTAAATTTGGAAATAGCAATTCTATGCATTTCTGGCAAAAGAGTTGACATAACATTCAGTAAAATATTCACATTTAATATGTTTGTGTGTTCTAAGTTTACCAGTTTGCCATGTTATCTGTGTAGACCAATCAGATAAATATTTTGCAACAAGAATTTTCATTAACACATTTACACTACTGACATAAAGAGCATCAGTGTTGTAAAAATGGTCATAATTACACATTTTAAAACTATTATACACATTAAATATTAAGTTTTTGCAACGAACAGAACAACACTTTCTCAGCCCAATTGAAAACCTTATTGAGTCTATCATTATTCACTTTGGTTAATCTGTAACACTGCTCTAACACAGCCTTCCTCTGTGACAGAAACACAGGCATCCAACCCTATCCCCAAGCACTGCATCAGTAGGGGTATACTTCCCCACCACCTAGAAAAAACGGACAAGCTCTATTTTGAACAGCCTCAATACAAGAATATACCTTGTTCCCAAAACAGATGCTCCATAAGTAATAATCGGTAGAAATAAGTTGTCGTACAGCTTTCTAAATACATTAAAATTCATGCCACTCATGTGTTTACTTTTGGCTAATAAGACAACCTAGTGCTTTACCAGCATATCTTATTGAATACGAAGCCAGAATGACAGTCCTGTGATAATCACGGTTATTGCTGTCTATTTTAGGATTAACATGGAAGTACATCAGTTTCCCTAATAAATAAATAAAGCGATGACGTAGATCTCTATCTGCCATCTGTTGCATGACCATTACATTTGAGCCACTGACGTTCCTCAACGTCATCAAATAGTTCTCCTTGAGATGGTAGCTGTAGTGACGTCATGGAGCTCTCAATGTTCATCGGAATTGTTTGGTAATCTGTTACTGACCTAGTATCGTCAATCGTGTCATAACTGTGAGAAGTCGAGTGTATGGTTGTCAATGAATGTGCTTCAGAAGATGGTTTTTCGGATTTCGTCCGCCTGAAAATAAAAACACACTTACATGTGTGTATGTGTGTGTATGTGTGTGTGTGTATTAATTATATATATATATATACACACACACACACACACAGACACACACACACACACACACACACACGTGTGTGTATGTAGGTTGCAGAGAAGTAAATTGACCAAAGAGCGTCGTGTTGCCCACGAAGATAGTGCTTTTAAAATACACCCCCTATTTGAATAAAATAATTTATGAGTTTGAAAATAGGTAAGAAATTGAATCTTTGACAGGAATTGCACCTACATTTATGGTGCACAGTTGTGTTGAATGAGATCTCACTTTCCATGAGTGATTTGTACATACCGAGTATGAATACATGGTCGGGGTGGAGAGACTTCCTAGCAGCCGTGAAATGGCAAAATGGGGGGTGCCTCCAAAAATAAGAGATTATTTCCAGATTTAGGTTGACATCACCCAGTTCATACATACTTGCTGCACAAAACAAGGACTGGACATCATCACTACATGTGTGATTCACCTGGGAATCTTTTTCTATTTTTTTTAAATTTATGTTAATATAGTGGACAGTATGTTATGATTTACTTCGCTGCTACCTGTATGTATGTATGTATGCATGCATGTAGATATGTGTTGTTTTTAAAGCATTGCTTTAATTACCTGAGTATCAGGTGCACAATAACCCCAACAAGAATCATAACGATGACTGACACGATCAAACACAGGAGCACAAAGTTAGGTTTCGTGATGTTCATATACATTCCATCTGCAAGAAAAGATGTACAAGAAATAAAGAACAAGGGAAGAAAATATACATAGGAAAACAAAATCACACACCCCCCCCCCCCCCCCCCCCTTCGAAAAAACCCACAAGCTAACAAAAATGACAACAAACAAACAAAGAAACAAAAGCTTTCCAATGTCTTTAAGTTGAATATCGGAATTAGTAAGTAACAAGACCTTTGGCATAAAATACTTTTATTATATTTTCTGTTAATAGTTAAACTTTTATAGGTATGGTACTTGCTTCTTTGTAAATGGAGAATGAAAAAATAAAATAGAGAACAGCCAAAAATGTTATACCATTGACAAACCTACTCAATAAAAAGTTAAAGTTTGTTTTGTTTAACAACACCACTAGAGCACATTGATTAAGTAATAATCGGCTATTGGATATCAAACGTTTGGTAATTCTGACACGTAGTCATAAGAGGAAACCCGCTACATTTCCCTTAATGCAGAAACGGATCTTTTATATGCACTTTCCCACAGACAAGAACGCACATACAATGATTGGTTGTAACGAGAATTAAAAAATCAGTTGAATGGATCCACCCAGCTGGGTTGACCGTGCGACGCAAGCACGTCAATCGAGCACTCCACGGATTGAGCTAAATCCCACCCCACCTACTCAACACCTACGATACTTATTAAAACGATTGTCACCACATTCTACTACATTTCAACTTATTTTCGTGCTTATATCCAGTTAAGCTTCAAGCACGCTGTCCTGGGCACACACCTCAGCTATCTGGGCTGTCTGTCCAGGACAGTGGGTTAGTGAGGCCGGTTGTAGTGTAGCTCGTCCAGAATGAAACGCACTTCTTTCCTTCATCCAGACTTCTATATATTTTTTAAAGAATCACCCAATATATAGGAACAAAATAAATGAAAAAGAAATACAGTATAGATAAATAAAATGCTTGCAGTAAAAAAACTAATTTGTAATATATAGGAATAAAACAAATTGCATTTGTACAAGAATAAATTGTATATACACGAATTATTAATCAATCAATTAATCAATCAATAATCTTATTCAAATAACTTTAGGCTTCCGGTCCATATTACAATCATTGTATTAGGAACAGATTTTCTTTCAATGTATAGTGCACAATAAGAAATAAATGTGTTGAGGAATAACATACACGTACACCAAAACATAATGTATGGAGGGATAAATACACGTACACCAAACAAATGATCTATAGAGCGATAAAATACACATACAACAAGAATGAATACATAGATGAATAAAATACACACACAAGAAATAATATACGTGTATATGAATAAACTAGATCGAGAAATAATATGTAGATACATAGGAAAATGTAAAGTGTATGTTTAATAAAATAGTTAGCTGGATGATTAATGTCAAGGGGTTTTTTTTTCTCTTTCTTTTAGTTGTGACTTATTTGTGTTTCACTTTGAAACAACGTCCAGGTTTATGCCATAAATACGCATTAAGTAATATACCCGATCTGCGTAGTTAGGTGATATTGATATAAATGTGGCAATTCATGGAATAATAACATTTACTTTAAAAAAAACCCAGAGAAACTAAATCACCCACACACACAAAAAGAAAAAACCCAAACAAACAAACAAACAAACAAACAAAAACAAACAAAAGCTTTTCTTGATATATACTGGGTAAAAATGTAAATAAAAGAAATGCTCCGTATAAATACTCACCAATGCTTTTTCTTTGATCTTCATCTCCGGGCGCCATACATGTTCCAGTGACCTGATTACACACAGAGCACCCGTCAGGACAAAGACTATCGCAGTTATCCCTATAGAGCCCCTCCACGCACCCACTACATCTTCCAGAGTGTTGGTCACAAACAGAACAATTGTCTTGACACTTCTGTTCACAGTAGTTTTCTCTCCACCCACCAACACATCCATCCACGCAGGTTAGTCCTGGATCCATATGGCACTCTGATTTCGTACAGTTCTTACTGCAGAGCTTAGAACACGTGGCTCCATAGAAAGATGGTTTGCAGCCATGTGTACAGGTGCCGTTGTCCTGGAGACAGTTCTCCATGAGACAGTTAACAGGGCACTTTTCAGAGCAGTCGTTTCTAGACCTGCATAATTTTAAACACCTACCAGATATTTGATCGCATGATCCGTGACAATACGCAGGGCAGTCCTGTGTACAGTGGTCTCCCATTTTACCACTGATGCATTCAGCACTACACAGAACATCACCAGACTCATCACTCTGACATCGCACAGACTCGCAGTTACCATTACAAGTATAGTTACAGAAAGGACCGTACACATCGGGCTTGCTGCAACCCTCTTTACATTTACCCATAGGGCTGTCACAGGAGTTGGCAAGGCACATTCCATGACACGTTATGTCACACTTCTCTCCAGAGTAACCTGGAAGACAACCATCTGCACACGATCCGATAGTTTGGCGACAACGTTTGTTGAAACATTTGGTGCTGCAGGTTTTTGAGCACTTGTCTCCATAGAAACCATCCTTACATCCTTCAGGACACGTGCCATCTTGTTGACAAGATATACTCCTACATGTTGTTGGACAGGGTTCAGTGCAGTTAGTACCAGAATATCCTTCTGCACATTGATAGCATTGTCCAGTAGACCTGTCACATCTTTTGCATTTCACGTGACAATGGAGCTTACATAACATTCCAAACCACCCTTGGTGACAGCTACCACTGCAGACACCTCGATCATCACAGACATCACAGTGTCCACGTTTGAAACATATACTTCCACAATAGCCAGTTTTACACCTCTCACAGGCACCAGTCCATCGATCACATTTCTTTTGTACGCATCCTTCACTGCAGTTATGTTTGCAATCTGGACCACGTCTCCCACTAGTTTGACATTGTGGACAATTGTTTTGAAACGTCCCTTTGGTTTTGTCTTCTACTGTTGCTTCCTCACACGGACGACAGGGTTCGTCTGGGTTCTGTATTCTGAAGTATCCTTCTACACAGTCGGCGTCTGAAAACAAAAAAAATATCCTTATGAAAATGTCATGAATTACGTTGAGTTTACATTTGGCTTCAGAAATCTATTATTTGTCTTTACAATACATGAAACTACATTTGAATTTACAACACAACAGGACACGATTATAATTTAAAAATTAACTGCCGATCTTGTCAAAACTAAATTGAACAGTCCTGAATCATTGTGGATAAATAACTTGAATACACTGACTGTGGCCCGAGGGACTCTCTGGGTATGATCCAAGCATTAACTAACTTTTATTGTGTTACTTCTTGCAGCCAGCTTATCCCGTGATATGATTATCCTTTTAACTTTTAGCTTTTTACATGAACAGTCTTTATCTTGCTTTTAAATGCTGCAGTACTTGGCTTGTATGTTCAGACTTCTCTCCTGGGGATGTTAATAGTATACTAACGAAAATTCAGAGACACCGAAGTTTTCACTCATATATTGGAACAGTTGAAAACTATAGTTAATATTACAAGAAAAGTTATATTCCATTACAAACAATGTATACATTCAGTCGTGAATTATACTGAGTTCACATTTAGCTTTACAAATCTGTTATTTGACTTTACAGTATGTGTAGCTATATTTGAATTTAAAGAACAGTTGAAACTACAATTGATATTACAAGAAAAGTTATATTTGATTTTACGACAGTCATACCTGTCTTTTATTTTTATTTTTTTCGACAATACTTAAATGATATTTCACATTGCGATTATGTTTACTGTTACACTATTAAACACACTATTAACCAATACCTGTGCAAATACCACACGTCTTCATGCAGTCCATAATATGTCTACTAGAACAGGTTTCGTGCGAACACTGAGATCCTCTGTCTGTACAGGTAAAAGTCACTCCTGAAAGATTAAAAGTTGCTAATATCACATTTTTATTTTCATTTCAACTTATTTTCGTGTTTATATCCATTTAAGGTT
>NC_054705.1:36260337-36285337 GCF_016097555.1 Gigantopelta aegis | reverse complement strand
ACGTGCGATTATAAATACACAAATTACGTAATAGACAGTCGATCAAGACTGACGTGTTATAATGAATATAAATTGTCTGTCTGTGTGTGAGAGATTTTTTTTTTGTGTGGGTTTTTTTTTGCAAAGTGATGGTATTTTGAGATATATTTATATGTTGCAATCATATTATATTCCCGATTTTAAAAGTAGTTCAGTCAATCTTATAAACACGTTTCGTTTTCCGTGTTGGACTTTCCCAGTTCCCCGAGAATAGATATATTGATTTGAATGCGGACTGGCCTGGGCCTGGTAACTATGCGCTTAAGATAATCTTAGGGCTAAGATCGCCTCGTGGAACGGGGCCCTGGCGCCATGTTTGTTCAGAGTTGGCAGTGTAGTAATAGTATGATAACACGGTTGGGTAGATACGCTTTATTATTCGGTTGTAGGGTGGGTGGGTTGGAATGAGGGGGGGGGGGGGGGGGGTAAAGATGAGATTTATGATTGTAGGTGAAGTAAATATCAATTTGATTAAAATCAGGTCTTCTACGTGTGACCAGTATAAATATCAAATATATGGCTAAGCAGAAAAACAAACAGAAAACATTTCAGCCTGTGATACCCGAACCCCCCCCCCCCCCCTCCCCCACACACACACCTTCCTCTATATATATACACACATACTATTTTATTACGAATCTAATGTAGATATGTCTGGTGTGTAGGTGTACTTTGTCCAGTTGACTATAGTGCATTTACATTGTATCTTTAACCTGTGGCTAGACGTTTCAAGTGCAATAATGTTATCATCCTGTTTCATCTCCGTTGTAGGTATAACTAGTTTCTGTATGTTTTTGTTTTTTTCCTGGCTGCATTTACCCAATAAAGATAGTATTTCTTTTTATTGTCTTGAATTGTATTGTGTTTTGATGTGTTGTGTTGTATCGTGTGTTGTATTGTGTGGTGTGGTGATTGTACGTGCGTTATAATTAACAGGGCTTTTGTAGTCAAACAAGAAATATTTCCACTAAATAAAATGTTGTTTATTTCTAGAAACACTGTTTGTAAGTTTGTGTTTGTGTGTATGTGTGTCTGTGTGTGTATGTCTGTGTGTGCGTCTGTCTGTGTGTATGTCTCTCTCTCTCTCTCTCTCTCTCTCTCTCTCTCTCTCTCTCTCTCTCTCTCTCTCTCTCTCTCTGCCTTTGTGTGTGTCTGTGTTTGTGTGTGTGTGTGTGTGTATGTGCGTGTGCGTGTATGTGTGTGTGTTTTTGTGTATGTGCGTGTGTGTGTGTTTGTATGTGTGTGTGTTTGTATGTGTAATTTGCAAGGATGTTCCGGGGTTCGAAATAGAAAGTAAAATATGGCCTACTGTTATAAATAAAATAGCAGGCCAAATAAAATGTGTCCTGTTAAGAAAAGAAATATGGCATGCTGAAAATAAAACAGCATGGCGTAACGGAAGGGTCTTGAATAGTGTGTGATAAAGTAGGATCTCTGAGATGTTTTTAGAGCATTGTAGAATTAAAATAACAGAATTACAATCTAAATAGATGAATGTACACACATGTCTCTTGAAAAATAACATCCGATTGTTGGTGGTTTTAGCAGGTGAATGTTCATCTGCTCGGTCCTCAAAATGGACTGCTTTTTGCAGACGCTATTTTGAGCCTTGACTTAGTGTCCATCTAAACATGTTGTATGTTGTGTGTTATCTTGTATGTACCTGTTTAATCTATACCATCGATCTAGCTATCTGTAGTTTTTATAACGAACCTCCTTTTCTTCCTGTCTCTCTATTTACCTATCTATTTGTCCGTGTATTTTATTTGGAAATTATTATTTGTTTTAAGGTATCCAATCCACTCCAAAGAAACCAACACAGAACACTTCGAAATACCTGACAGAGTAATGTCTTTAGCAAAATGTAAAGAAACAATATCAGAAATAAACGAAGTTAGTTCATAAAAACGAAAACGAAAACGAAAGATAAAAAAGAATGTCCAAGCATCTAGCAGTGACGAGCAGAATCCCACAGAAGCACAATCAGAAGACGAACTTGTCGCGAAAGTGTTCAATATTCTATTGAATAAGTTTAACGGACGTGCTGAATTTTCAGAGCTTATGGAAGTAAGAGATATTTTTCCGGAAGGTTAATGATGCAGTTCCGTGGTTTCAAAAACACAACAGACATTTCTTACTGTTTAAATCAGGAGCTGAAATCAGTTTTGTTTCTGTCTATTCGCAACATGCACGGCGCTGCATTTGGTACAACACCTATCAATGTGAGAAAGAAGATTGCAAGTATCTTCACATCTGCATGCATTTTATAACTGTCGATTGCAGATATAATAGAAATTGTCTTTAACATTGCCTTTTTGATGAACAAAATAGCACTCGTATCCAGGAGCTTGGTTTGGGAGCATATAACAACAAGAAGATAGCCAAGATTGTCAGATGCAGTGCTCCAGAATGGTGTGAGGAATACGAAAACCAAGAAGGACATGCAAATGAGGACTGTCCTTTGATCCATGTTTGTAGAAATTAAAACTGTGATGAGGGCTGTGATATAGACCATGAAATAAAGGGGTCTGACCACAACCGTTGGGTACTGAAAACGTATCGTATTTGTCATTTTAAAGATACTCTACTTGAAAAGATTCTTCTTTCTCGAAAGAAAAAGCGCAATTATAAGTAAATAAATCTGGAACGGAAACAGAAGAAACTAAAAATCCCTAAATCGTCAACAAGTCCGGCTTCAGCAGACGTTTGTGATAAACAGAATAAAGATATACAACTAAAAACAAGTGACGAAAAGGCCTCTAGACCTCGAAAATATAGCACCCTCAAAATTGAGGAACGTGAGGCACGTTTTCAACAAAAGCCAATAATTTCAGAAGACCCCAGCTCCAGTCTGAAGTGTTATAAAAAATCAGTGGCTCAAATTAATGCTCTTTTCCCCGATACCTGAAAAATTCGAGGAAAATGGCACAGGGATGGCTGATTCCATAGGTTCTCTTAAAAATAGCTTTGCTGTAGAAATGGAAAAGCCAGATATGAATTTTGGGCAGATTGAAATTAAGGAAAATAATGTTCAAAAAGAAAATAATTTGTCTTCGAAAAAGAAGAAAAAGAAAAAAAGAGCAAAGAAATCAAATGACGAGAACAGAAATAGCAGTGATCCTTCTACAAGTATGTGTGTGCTTCGCCTCCGAGATGAACTCGAAGCGGATAGTAAGGAAACGTGTAACTTTTGTATCAGGAATCTGAAGGAAGACAATAATGATACAAACAGAAGTACTGTGAATCCATCGAGAATGGCTCAGACCAGTGCGGTGTATGAAGAAGCAGATGAGATAGTAAAGAAACTGTTTACAATTCTTCTTGACAGGTTTAATGGACGAGCAGAATTTTGACAACTAATGGCACAGGAAGATCTTCCAGAAGAAGCCAATGAAGTCTCATGGTATAAAAAGCACTGGTACTGTTTTGCACTCTTTGAAGAACAAGATACAGTTATGTTCGTGTCTGTCTTTTGGCGATCTCTACGAATCTGTATAGCATACACCGAAGTGTGATTGTACAGAAGAAGATTGCAAGTATCTTCATATCTGCACGCGGTTCATCACTGAATGCTGTAATCACAGCTGTTCTCTGTCACATGACTTCTTTGATCATAAAAACAATAGACGTATACAACAGCATGGTTTGGGAACATTTACAAACAGGGCGATAGCCAGCATCGTTAGGTGCAGTATTCCACAATGGTGTGAGGAATATGTGAAATACGGGTGCAAGTATAAGAAAGTATGTTCATTGATTCATGTGACCAATGTGATAAACATTGTGGTCTGGATCATGACATAGATGGCTCTGACCACAACCGTTTGGTATTAAAAGATTTACGTATGGATCATAAAAAGAATATACTTGACAAAATTCTTCTTTGTCGACATATACATGTACAAAGCAAGAAGCAAGCATTAATGAATAGCACACAAAACGAACTAGAACAATTCAAAGCTTTCCCAGATTCAAAAGAAACTGAGAACATAAAGGATTATGAAACGCAGCAGAAATCAAGTATTGAACAACTACACAGAGCTGCAAAATATAGGTCACTAAGAATTGAAAAAGTAATTCAAGAAATAACAAATCGTTTAAAAGATTTGCACTCCACGAGGAAAAGGTCGAAATCATCTTGCTATCCTGCGGGTAAGGAAATGTTGGATCCTGCCGAAGTCTCATGTCTTGTGACTAAAGAGACTGCAGCTCATTTCAAAGAATCCATTCGTCCTGTGAGTAAAGAGACATCAGCTCCTGTCCAATTAACCAATTCGTCTGTGACTTCTGCCCTAGTATTCAGTCGTCCTGTGAGCAAACAGACAGCAGCATCTGTTCCAGTATCCAGCCGTTCTGTCAGTAAAGAGAATGTGGCTCCTGTAGAATTATCCAGGCGTACTGTGAGTAAAGAGACAGAGTCATCTGTCCAAGTAACCAGTCGTCCTTTGAGTACAGAAACAGCGACTCCTGAGCAAGTATCCAGTCATCCTGAGAGTAAAGACACAGCGGCTGCTGCCCAAGTGTCCAGTCGTTCTGTGAGTAAAGAGACAGCAGCTCCAGTTCAAGTATCCAGTTGTCCTCTGAATAAAGAGATAGCAGCTCCTGCCCAACTGTCCAAGTATACAGTCATCCTGTGAGTAAAGAGACACCGGCTTCTGTTCAAGTATACAGTCACCCTGTGAGTAAAGAGACAGCGGCTTCTGTCCAAGTATACATTCATCCTGTGAGTAAAGAGACAGATGCTTCTGTCCAAGTATACAGTCATCCTGTGAGTAAAGAGACAGTGGCTCCTATCCATGTGTCCATTCGTCCTCTGAGTAAACAGACAGCGACTCCTGACCAAGTATCCAGTCGCCCTGTGAGTAAAGGGACAGTGGCTCCAGTCCAAGTATCCAGTCGTCCTATGAGTAAAGAGACAGTGGCTCCTGTCCAAGTATCCAGTCGTCCTCTGAGTAAAGAGACAGCGGCTTCTGTCCAAGTATACAGTCATCCTGTGAGTAAAGAGACAGCGGCTTCTGTCCAAGTATACAGTCATCCTGTGAGTAAAGAGACAGCGGTTTCTGTCCAAGTATACAGTCAACCTCTGAGTAAAGAGACAGTGGCTCCTATCCATGTGTCCATTCGTCCTCTGAGTAAACAGACAGCGACTCCTGTCCAAGTATCCAGTCGTCCTATTAGTAAACAGACAGCGGCTCCTGACCAAGTATCCAGTCGCCCTGCGAGTAAAGAGACAGCGGCTCCTGTCCAAGTATCCAGTCGTCCTCTGAGTAAAGAGACAGCGACTCCTGTCGATGTGTCCAGTCCTGTGAGTAAAGAGACAGCGGCTCCTGTCCATGTGTCAAGTCGTACTCTGAGTAAAAAGACAGCGGCTCCTGTCCATGTGTCCAGTCCTGTGAGTAAAGAGACAGCGGCTCCTGTCCATGTGTCAAGTCGACCTGTGAGTAAAGAGACAGCAGATCCTGCTCAAGTATCCAGTCATCCTGTGACTAAAGAGACGGCACCTCCTGTCCACGTATCAGTGATCCTGTGAGTAAACAGACAGCGGCTCCTGTCCATGTATCTAGTCGTCCTGTAAGTAAAGAGACGGCGGCTCCTGTCGAAGTGTCCAGTCATCCTGTGAATAAAGAGACAGCGACTCATGCCCAAGTGTCCAGTCGTCCTGTGAGTAAAGAGACAGCGACTCCTTTCCAAGTGTCCAGTCGTCCTGTGAGTAAAGAGACAGCGACTCATGCCCAAGTGTCCAGTCGTCCTGTGAGTACAGAAACACCGACTACTGTCCAAATATCTAACGTCCTGTGAGTAAAGAGACAGCGGCTCCTTTCCAAGTGTCCAGTCGTCCTGTGAGTAAAGAGACAGCGACTCATGCCCAAGTGTCCAGTCGTCCTGTGAGTAAAGAGACAGCGACTCCTGTCAAAGTGTCCAGTCGTCCTATGAGTACAGAAACAGCGACTACTATCCAAATATCTAGACGTCCTGTGAGTAAAGAGACAGCGGCTCCTTTCCAAGTGTCCAGTCGTCATGTGAGTAAAGAGACAGCAACTCATGCCCAAGTGTCCAGTCGTCCTGTGAGTAAAGAGACAGCGACTCCCGTCCAAATGTCCAGTCGTCCTTTAAGTACAGAAACAGCGACTACTGTCCAAATATCTAGACGTCCTGTGAGTAAAGAGACAGTGGCTCCTTTCCAAGTGTCCAGTCGTCCTGTGAGTAAAGAGACAGCGGCGCATGCCCAAGAGTCCAGTTGTCCTGTGGGTAAAGAGACACCGGTTTCTGTCCAAGTATCCAGTCATCCTGTGAGCAAAGAGACAGCGGCTCCTTCCCAAGTGTCTAGTCGTCCTGTGAGTAAAGATAAAGTGGCTCCTCCCCAGGTAACTAGTCCTGTGAGTAAAGAGACAGCAGCTACTGTGCATGTGTCCATTTGTCATGTGAGTAAAGAGACAGCGGCTCATGCCCAAGAGTCCAGTTGTCCTGTGAGTAAAGAGAAAGTGGCTCCTCTCCAGGTAACTAGTCCTGTGAGTAAAGAGACAGCAGCTCCTGTGCAAGTGTCCAGTCGTTCTGTGAGTAAAGAGTCAGCAGCTCCTATCCAAGTAACTAGTCGTCCTGTGAGCAAAGAGACAGCGACTGCTGTCCAAGTAACCAGTCGTCCTGTTAGTAAAGAAAGAGTGGCTCATGCCCGATGTATACATGGTGTATACTACAAACTCAAATCCCATAGACGACAATAGTAACATATGTGGCTAAAACTCCTACCTGCAATGTATCAATCGACATAAACGCCACGGATATAAATACTACGACCCCTCACACTTAAAGTGAATCAGAAAAAAATGGGGATCAAGCTGCTTGTTTCTGAGATAACGGGTAGCGTCTATGACTACCCTAGTTCCGCACAAAATTTTAGTACTTTTTTTTACAGGTACACCATACATGTTTCAAACATAAGGCTACTTGACATATTGGTACTAGATGAAATAAAATTGCATATCTTTTTTATCCAGATGAAACTATTATTTTTTACAACCAACACACTCACATTTATATCCAATCACAGGACTTGTGGGGTTCACTTCTCTGTCAAAAGTTGGGTGCACCTCGAACTTTGACCCAGCCGGAAGTTATTTGGTTTAGTACTACCTACAGTAGTCCTGTGAGTAAAGGTTTTTGTGCCGATATATACTGTATTCCGGTGAGTAAAGATAGTTCTGTCGAAGTATCCAGTCGTCATGTACAAATGTATAGTAATACTTTGGTAAGTAAAGTATCAGTGGCTCAAGACATAGCCACTTACCAGCTTGTGAGTAAGAAATCAGTGACTGAAATCAAAATGTCTAGTCAAGTTGGTGGTAAAGAGACAGTGACAAAGCTTGAAGTGCCTAGTCCATCTATCCGTAATGAAGATGCACAAATTAAATCACACATAACAGTGGACGAAAAACAAAACGGGACCAGATGGTCGGCGTCACAAGACAGCCTAGCGTCGCCGGTATTGGAGAGTGAACAGCTTGAAGACGAGGAACCTGGCTATGTGTCTGGTGCTCACGTCATCTGTGAGAAGTGCGTCTGGAGGAAGTGCTCTGCGCGTGTGCACGTCAGGTGCACAGGTCGTCTCCCGTACCAGTGGCAGATCGGGCTTCAAGATCGATGGGTCATCATCGGCGCTGTTTCGAACGAGTGGGCTGAGCAGTCATTTTGCAGCCTGAAGGAATATATTGAAAACGTTAAGGTGAGGAACTGATCAGGAGCTTTTTATTTAATCTGGACTGTAAATGTATTTAGTTTTATTTAATCGGTGTTTTTGTGTCAATCATTCTTGTACTTGCAACTTGTAAGGGGTAACGGCAAAACTAAGTACGACAGCTTTGTGCGAAACTTGGAGTGTTACAGTAACGATGTCCCGTTATATCGAAAATGAGCTATGGAAGGTTCCATTTTCTTTGGCAAGTACTTTGAGTGAGGGTTGTAATATTCATATTTCGGTGGTCACAGTTTGGTTAATATAACATTGCATATAGTACATAGTAATAGTACGCGACACACTGCCATTCCAAGTTGTTCCTACATGTGAGGTTTGATGGTCCTGTATGCATCTGTATACAAGATATGATATGGACAAGGATTTACTGTTATTTGCAGTAGACCGTGAAAAGTAGGTCACAGTTACCTAGTAATAGTATGCGACACATCTCCATCCCATGTTGTTCCTACATGTGAGGTTTGATGGTCTTGTGGGCATATGTTTGTAAGTTATGGCACAGACAGGAAAAAGTTAACGGACAGACGTAGGGACGGACGGACAACGCCATACCATAATACGACCCATCATAGACGGGTCCTGTTACATGATGTCATTGGAACTTGTTTAGAAAGGACACATTATATAATGAGTTTCTTGCAGATTTCTGAGAATGTGTTGGCAACAATCGATTTTATCACTATCACAGCACATCTCTGTTTACAACAACCTGATTGCAAGATGTTTGGTGGTGTAGAACAAGTTGATGTTCATCGTATTTCCACTCCATCCTACGTCAGCGGTAACGGACGATAACATGGCCGAGTTGACGCATTGGTGCTGGTACTTCAGATGTCTTGATGACTACTTTCCCTTTGAACCTGTAGGTGTTTTTTGTTGTTCTTCTTTCTTGCATCGCCATGTCACTTCTAAAATCGTCTGTCTGTCTTTGACTTTATTTCTCTCTCTCTCTCTCTCTCTCTCTCTCTCTCTCTCTCTCTCTCTCTCTCTCTCTCTCTCTCTCTCTCTCTCTCTCTCTCTCTCTCTCTCTCTCTCTCTCTCTCTCTCTCTCTCCATTCCTGTCTCTCCCCCTTGCTATGTTTCTCTTTCTCTCCGTATGCATTCATGTATGAATATCTATATTGTTATGGGTAAACCACCACAATAACTAACAGAAATGGCTTTTCTACTTCTAACTCGACGAGCCATAACTTGTTTTCTGAAGAAAGTAAACATTTATAACTAATTATTGATATTTTTATATCCAGATTTATCCTATAACTTTCCTATGATATCCATGTCATAAACCCATGTGATAATTTTAGTGTATTAACCCGGTTAATAATGGTATGCAAATTTGCAAGGTCTCTAGGTAATAATATGTTGCTGTGGATGGGTGATTTGCTTACAAGCAAACAAGACCTCTGTACCCGAGTGTAACGTTTTCAAAGCTTTAGTTAAAATGCGTGACGTCAAACTAATTTGTGCTAATCGTGATGACGTCATATTACCGATGGCGGCGACTTTAGTACTGTGATTTACTTAAAATGTAATTAAAATTAGGGGATAACCCTACTGTGTTTTTCGATTTGCGGACGTATATCGGTGGTTTTACCGTCGCAAATTTAGTTTTATTGAGGACGCGTTAGCGGAGCCAATAATATGGTAAATGTGCGACTGGAATCCTGGATCCATCCATTCAAAACAGTAAAACCACCGATATACGTCCGAAATCGAAAAACACAGTAGGGTTATCCCTGTTCTAATTAAACTGTTTTCTGGTTGATTTCAAATAGGAAATAGTCACATGTTTAGTAAGAATAAGCCTATAAACGTCACCAGCTGGTGACGTCATTAGGCAACCCATTAACAGACGATGGTTGGTCGGACAGTTAGCGGCTCGAACATAGATGTGTAATTTGACATATTTGAGAATGTCATGTAATCGCAATCGTAATCAATTACATTGCTAATGTAATCGTAATCAGCGATTACTTTCATGATTACTCATAATTAATTAATAAACTTAGATGTGTTTAGCATCAACTTCAGTAACTGTGCCTCTAGTTATATTGTTCCTCATATGCCGTGGATTACGGCCTGAGAGAAATAAATGTTCAGTTCAGTCAGTCAGTAGAACTGATCTCCCATTGTTTACTACTCTCATAGTAGAACTATTATTTGCCTTGAGAAACGGGGGATCATAACCTCTGGATTATCAAATGAATGTTACCCAGGGTATGAAGACACACATTCACACAATGGTATCTATCGTGTTTACGTTTACTATAAAACCACTTGAATAGTGTTCTAGCTAGCAATTCATTTCTGTAAAAAAAAAAAAAAATTATGTATTTGTTTTTATAATAAAACACTTGCGTTCCTCTGAATGCATATACAACGATATCACGGGTCTGAATTCAACTAAGAAACGCTTGACAATATCTCGTTTTGTCACAGGTGTGAAAGTCCACCAATAGTACCGTGGCCAACTTTCTTTTCTTTTGTTAGTGGTTACGACTGCAGACGGGCAGCCAGCCAGTTTTATCAACCTTGATTCCATGGGCAGTCATCCTCACCCTGTCGCAGACACAACCACAAATAACGTAACTAATTAAGCAAACACCCAGTCGAAAGTAGTCTATCACGATAAAACTTGGTCTATTTTCTTTTTAAATAGCTTAAAATATTAATACGTCTGATAAAAATTCCCGAAAGCTGATTTTAATAGATGTTCTATGAAACGCGGCGCTTCTAATGATACCACAATAAACACACCCAGACCAAGATACTTGTAATTTTCACCGATACAATTGGGTCCTTATAATATGGCACAAAGCAATCATAACTGCAAATCGATTAATTAATAATAGTAACTTTTTAGAATGTCAACAATTAAATGCAATGAGCAACTTAATTTAATTATTTATTAACTTCCATGGGCAGTCATCCTCACCCTGTGCAAACGAAATTTAATCAATAGAAAAAATATATATATATTCATGTGCAAAGGAACATGTACTGATAAGAAAATATACATATTCATGTGAAAAGGAACATGTACTCAGTAAGAAAATATACATATTTGTGTGACAAAAAAAACAAACATATTCATGTGAAAACGAACATGAAAATAAGAAAATATACGAACATATATATACTAGATCAGAAAATATACACATTCATGTGCAAACAAACATTAACTTAATAAGAAAAAAATACATATTCGTGTGCAAACAATAAGAAAATATACATATTCATGTGCAAACGAACATGTACTCAATAAGAAAAAAAATATATACATGTGCAAACGAACATGTATGTACTAGATCAGAAAATATACACATTCATGTGCAAACGAACATGAACTTAATAAGAAAAAAATACATGTCCGTCTGCAGACAATCAAAGATATATATGTTCATGTGTAAACGAATATGTACTCGATACACATTCATGGGCAAACGGGCATGCATTCAATAAGAAAAAATACATATCCATGTGCAAACGAACATGCACTCGATAAAAAATATACATATTCATGTCCAAACGAATATGTACTCAATAAGAAAATATACGCATTCATGTTGAAACGAACATGTACTTAATAAGAAAATATATGCATTCATGTGCAAACGAACATGTATCCGATAAGAAATTATACATAGTCATGTGAAAAGGAACATGTACTCAATTAGTAAATATATATATCCATGTGCAAACGAATATGCACTCAAGAAAATATATCTATGCATGTGCAAACGAACATGTGTGTACTAGATCAGAACATATTCACATTCATGTTCAAACTAACATGTACTAAATAAGTAAATATACATATTTGTGAGCAAACAATAAATAATATACGTATTCCAGTGCAAACGAACATTCAGTCAATAAAAAAATATACATATTCATATGCAAACGAACATGTATGTACTAGATCAGAAAATATACACATTCATATGCAAACGAACATGAACTTAATAAGAAAAAAATACATATTCGTGTGCAGACAATAAAAGATATATATTTTCACGTGTAAACGAGTATGTACTCGATAAGAAAATATACACATTCATGTGCAAATGAACATATACTCAATAGAAAAAAATATATATCCATGTGCAAATGAACATGTACTCGATAAGAAAATATACATATTCATTTGAAAGGGAACATGTACTCAGTAAGAAAATATACATATTCATGTGCAAACGAACATGTACTCAATAAGAAAATATATATATACATGTGCAAACGAACATGTATGTACTAGATCAGAAAATATACACATTCATGTGCAAACGAACATTAACTTAATAAGAAAAAAATACATATTTGTGTGCAACAATACAAAATATACATACTCATGTGCAAAAGAACATCTACTCAATAAGACGATATACATATTCATGTGAAAAGGAACATCTACTGAGTATGAAAATATACACATTCATGTTCAAACTAACATGTACTCAATAAGTAAATATACATATTTGTGTGCTAACAATAACAACATATATATATTTCCATGTGCAAACGAATATGCACTCAATAAGAAAATATACATATGCGTGTGCAAACGAACATGTGTGTAGTAGATCAGGACATATACACATTCATGTTCAAACTAACGTACTCAATAAGACAATATACATATTTGCGTGCAAACAATACAAAATATACATATCATGTGCAAAAGAACATGCACTCAATAAGAAAATATACATATTCATGTGCAAACAACATGCACTGGATAAAAATATGCATATCCATGTCCAACCGAATATAAAAACATACACAGTCATGTGCAAACGAACATGTATTGAATAAGACTATATAGATATTCATGGGCACAGGACTATGTACTCATTAAGAAAATGAAAATATTCATGTTCAAAAGACTATTTACTCAACATTGAAATATATATTCTTGCACACACGAATGTGTTCTCTAAATGCAAATACATACTAATGTTCCTATTCCAAACTGGCAGATGCACTATGTCAAAACTTTTATTAGTCTTTCCGACAGTAATGATCGTGCAACTACCATATACGTGTTTATTGAATCGCACACTTCCCTCTACCTGCGGTTGTTGCAGAGCTTGTAGTTTGGGCAGGAGATGTCGCAGTAGTAGCACTTGCATTAGTTGTTGGAACCAGACTTCCTGGATTGCTAGCAGCGGAATGGCTTGGCATGCTAACTGAGGAATTAATAGATATGCCAGAAAAAGAATGACTTGGTGTGCTATTTAATGGATGGGTTGATGTGTTAGCTAGAGACTGACTTGATACAGTGGATGAAGACACCGAACTGCTATAGAGAGAAGAGGGTGTAGCTGAAGGTAAAACAGAATCAGGTTTCTCGGTTACACCATATTCAAGAAGAAACTCGGGGTAGCTTTGTGCGGTGTCGAAGATTACGTAGATGGATGGATCTGCCATGTCATTGACGCAGGAGTCATAGAGAGTATGACCGGCCCTGGCAGGAGGTCTTCTGTAGGACTTGTCTCCCTTGGTGTACTGACCGACGAGGACCTTCGAGAGGAACATGGATCGAACAGGACCTCGAGTGTAGCGGTGACTGTACTTGGCATCCCTGGCAAAGTATGCACCATCACCGTAGACAGTGCCGTTCTTCCCACTGAGTCTGAAGTCGACGTTGTTTTGGCAGATTCCACGTATGACCGCCCAATCGTCGACAGTGCCGTGGAAGAGTCGTTTCTCATCCACAGGACCAGTTACACCTTCACGCTGGAGTGCCATCTGCATCGTCCTTTTCGTGCTGCAAATGAAAATAACATTCAGCCTGTTTCAAATGCCATAAATATATATATTTCCCTTCCAGAGGGTTGATATGGCTCATCAAATAAAGCAGTCTTTTGATACGTCCCCTTCAGAACTGGATGTGGCCCAGTACTTAGAGGCTACAGGTGGTGTCAGTTACAGAACTGGGCCTTTTTGTTTTGTTGCTTTAGCATTTTTAAACTTCGATTATTTGGAGTTTATCATATGGTTGTTTTAATGCTTGGTCGACAAAGGCTTTTCCTACAAATGACTGATCAAGTACTTCCAGTAAGTTATATTCTGACCCTTTCTCCATAGTAGAGTAACAGAATATGAAATCACAAACCTGTAGTACTTCTCCCATAATGACGGGTTCTGGATACGAAATAGAGACTTGATCGTAAAATCTGATCTCTTCATGGTAGAGTAGAATAGGTTCTGTACTGTTTTGATTGTCTCCTCATCGTCCGTGTCTGTCAGAGTGAGCTTGACCAGCTCCACGCTCTGGTGCAAGTCTAGTGGTGCCCAGCCATCAGGCAGCTCGAAGGAGTAAGCCGTTTTCGTGGTCAGCAAGCTTGGGTGGGATCTAGAAATATATGGCGATGGTGAAATCCACAAGGGCAATAGCTGTTACTTGTACCCAGTCTAACAAAACCTAACTGAGGGATACATAAAAAGGATGTATCTAGTTCACAGAGAATTTTGTTGCTGTCACAAAGACAACACTAATGACGAAATGGCAAAGGATCATTTAAAAATAAATTAGTAAAAGGAAATAAATTCATTTAAAGACTACAATTTCAGTGTGTGTGTGTGTATGTGTGTGTGTGTGTGTGTGTGTGTGTGTGTGTGTGTGTGTGTGTGACACCCCATCCCCAAGTAGACTCATTTCCCGTGTCTGTACTGTATGGTTCCATTAATTACAGTGAGATGCATCGCCTATAGGACATCAACACTCCAGACCAAAAGGTAAATACAAAAATAAATAAATTTAAGAAAAGAACATAAATAAATAAATTTAAGAAAATAAAATAGAACACAAATAAAACAAAACAAAAACAAACAAACAAACATACAAAAAAAAAGAAAAAAAAAGAAAAGAATAAAAACCTTACTCTTTTCTTCCTTTCTTGACATCATCAGAAGATACGAACATTGGTCTCCGAATAATGTTTCGTCTCTTCATTGTTTTCAAGTTCGTCTGTCTCTTACTGCTAAAATTTATTTCGTAATGAAATTGTTCTCGCTCAAAGAAATAGCTCGACTGCCCATCCAGATATTTCACTTCCAGAGTGAACTGTAGATTTCCCTAGAAATGAATTCATACAAGCATGAACTGCACACGAAAGGCGAAGTATACTTGTAATTTGAATAATTCACACATATGCATAGCACCTCCATAACAAGGAGTTGTAGTAAACTTGTGTTAATTAGTTAATCAAGTACATTATTGCTTATTTGGGCTTTGCACAAGAGTTATCCGTTAAATACATGTTTACCTTTAGTTGTTAATAATTACCATTTAGATAGCTGTATTCGTAGCGGCTCACAGTTTAATTTGATGCGTCATAATCTTGACTAATACCAGGGTTGGGAGTACTAATTACCAGATACATTAATTAAACAAACACAACTTAAGACAATTAGGGATTAGAACGTCGTGAGCCATCATTACTTGAAGGTGCTTTCCGTCATGTCCTCTTCAAGGATATAACGTTATTAGTAATTACGTCAATGAATCAGTTGTTTGAAAGTTTATGTAACGTCACTGAGGTAGCGGTTTGGAAGATATATGTGATGGAGAGATGAAAACACCAAGTGTGGCGGCCGATGTGGGACTAAAGTATCGGGGGTCTAGAGTTATGTGATCAGGAGATGAGAGCACCCAGTGTAAGGGCCCTTGAGGAGTCGAGCTGACATCCGGGGGTGACATTATTATTGTCCGACAGGGTATTTGGTAGATGTTGCAGGTTTTTTTAGTTATATTTTGGCACACAGTTTGTCGTAGCCTGGTACTTTTATTTAGTGTGTTTATGGACCAGAGTAACTGGCATATTCCAAAATTATATATGTGTAGGGAGTATGAATAATTAATGGGTTTTTACGCCAGAGATAACCTACCTAATTATGGTGTAATGGAGTAAAGTATATCCCCCGCCTTTTTTACCTCAACCGCCGACAGGTTGTAACTCGGCTATATTAATAGTGTTATATTTTGATGTAGGTGTCATACCTGTAACATAGACACCAGGATAGTTCGTGATCAATGATTATTACTTGATTCTAATGGTTAGTCAGCCAAGTCAGATGGAGTACGTGTAACATTTATCTCATAACAAATAAATATAAATATAAATATGTGTTATCCAACTGTTTTTGTATTATAAATAGAGGATTCGTCACGAGTGTTTTTTAATGTGGAAAATATCAACCGACTCTCTGTTAATCTGTATTTGTCGAGGCTCTGTCGAGACAAATACCCATTAATTAGACGAGGTTGATATTTTATATATTAAAGACCACTAGTAGCGAATTCTATTTATCCTATAACACTTATAAAATAACATTTTAATCACAATTTTAGTAAATCACAGTACTAAAGTCGACGCCATCTGTAATATGATGTCATCACGATTAGCACAAATTAGTTTGACGTAACGTATTTTAACTAAAGCTTTTAAAACGTTATGCTCAGGTACAGAGGTCTTGTTGGCTTGTAAGCAAATCACCCATCCACAGCAACACATTACCTAGAGACCTTGCAAATTTGTATACCATTATTAACCGGTTTAATACACTAAAATTATCACATGGGTTTATGACATGGATATCATGGGTAAGTTATAGGATAAATCTGGATATAAAAAATCAATAATTAGTCATTATTAATTAAATGTTTACTTGTTTTCATAAAACAAGTTGGGGCTCGTCGAGTTAGAAGGGGAGAAAAACCATTTTTGTTTCTTATTGTGGTGGTTCACCCATAACAATACAAATATTCATACATGAATACATATGGAAAGAAAGAGACACAGAACAAAGGGGTGAGACAGATGAATGGACAGATAGAGAGAGAGAGAGAGAGAGAGAGAGAGAGAGAGAGAGAGAGAGAGAGAGAGAGAGAGACAGAGACAGAGACAGAGACAGAGAGAGAGAGAGAGAGAGAGACATACAGAGAGAGAGAGAGAGAGAGACAGACAGACAGAGAGAGAGAGAGAGAGAGAGAGAGAGAGAGAGAGAGAGAGAGAGAGAGAGACAGAGAGAGAGAGAGAGAGAGAGAGAGAGAGAGAGAGAGAGAGAGAGAGAGAGAGAGAGAGAGAGAGAGAGAGACAGACAGACAGACAGACAGACAGACAGGCAGGCAGGCAGGCAGGCAGGCAGGCAGGCAGGCAGGCAGACAGGCAGACAGGTAGACAGACAGACAGACAATAATATTAGGAATGACATGGCGATGCAAGAAAGAAGAACAAAAATACTTACAGGTTCAAATGGAAAATAGTCATTACGACATTTGAAGTACCAGCACCACTGCGTCAATTCGGCCATGTTATCGTCGTCACCGCTGACGTAGGACGGAGTGGAAATACGCTGAACATCAACTTGATCTACACCACCAAAAATCTTGCAATCGGGTTGTTGTAAACAGAGACGTGCTGTCATAGTGATAAAATCGATTGTTGCCAACACATTCTCAGAAACCTGCAAGAAAATCATTATATAATGTGTCCTTTCTAAACAGGTTCCAATGACATCATGTAACAGGACCCGTCTATGATGGGTCGTATTATGGTATGGCGTTGTCCGTCCATTCGTATGTCTGTCTGTTAACTTATTTGTCAGTACCATAACTTGCATACAGATGCATATAGGACCATCAAACCTCACATGTAGGAACAACATGGGATGGCAGTGTGTTGCGTACTATTACTAGGTCACTGTGTCTACTTTTCACAGTCTACTGCACATAACAGTAAATCCTTATCTGGGTCATACCTTGCACACAAATGCATACAGGACCATCACACCACTCATGTTACTAGGTAACTGTGATATAAATAAATATAATAATTTGTGTATTTTCTGAACATCATAGGAAATCTTGTTTTGCCTTTGAAGAAGTCAGGACCATTTACTTTTCCGGGTAGTTGGTCTAAAACAATCTGTTCACCCATCCCATTGTAAACATTTCACACAATTAGAATTGAATCATACCTGTGACATAGTCATTAATATATGTGGTTTTCCATCAAACTCCTGACGGGTGTATCATGTACCTCACCAGTACTCTTGTTATGAAAGCTTTTTCATATTGCATGCGTGTGACGTCATTAAAGATTTGAGTCGAGACTGTAAATGTTATATGCGCGGGTCCTGTACTTACAGGTTACACTATACTAAACATAGTCTAATTAAGAGATAACCATGTGGAATTTTTAGATTTGCGGGTGTTATTGTCTATTTGATCCCGCAAATGTCACTTATGACCGCATGGTTATGTCCATTGTAAACTGAATCGTTTTGCTAAAGAACTAACTGTATATTTTGCAATTCTTGAAAAAAAATACCTGGCTACAATCTAACTGTAGACCCTTGAATCGTCAACTTCGCCTGTTCCAATTGCAAATGACGTCACTTTCTAATGACGTCATTAGCTTTCCGTGTGTTATTTTCATTTGATCCCGGAAAAAGAATGTAATTAACCAATCACAATACAGAACACACTCCAGTCAGTTTACAATAGATGACAATGTTAACATATGCAATTTGCATGTACTATATGCAATATTATATTAACCAAATTATGACCACCAAAATATGAATAATACAACCCTCACTCAAAGTACTTACCGAAGAAAGTGGAACCTTCCATGGGGACATTGTTACTGTAACACTCCAAGTTTCGCACAACTTGTAGTACTTAGTTCTACCGTTACGCCTTACATGTTGCAAGTACAAGAATGATTGACACAAAAACACTGATTAAATAAAACTAAATATATTTACAGTTCAGATTAAATAAAAAGCTCCTGATTAGTTCCTCACCTTAACGTTGTCAATATATTCCTTCAGGCTGCAAAATGACTGCTCAACCCACTCGTTCGAGACAGCGCTGATGATGACCCATCGACCTTGAAGCCCGATCTGCCACTGGTACGGGAGACGACCTGTCCACCTGGCGTGCGCACGTGCAGAGCACTTCCTCCAGACGCACTTCTCACAGATGACGTGAGCACCAGACACATAGCCAGGTTCCTCTTCTTCAAGCTGTTCACTCTCCAATACCGGCGACGCTAGGCTGTCTTGTGACGCCGACCATCTGGTCCCGTTTTGTTTTTCGTCCACTGTTATGTGTGATTTAATTTGTGCATCTTCATTACGGATAGATGGACTGGGCACTTCAAGCTTTGTCACTGACTCTTTACTACTAACTTGACTAGACATTTTGATTTCAGCCACTGATTTCTTACTCACAAGCTGGTAAGTGGCTATGTCTTGAGCCACTGATACTTTACTCAACAAAGTATTACTAGACTTTTGTACATGACGACTAGATATTTGGACAGAACTATCTTTAAGCACCGGAATACGGTGTATATCGGCAGAAGGCTCTTTACTCATAGGACAACTGGTTACCTGGACATGAGCCACTGTTTCTTTACTGACAGGACGACTGGTTACCTGGACATATGCTGCTGTCTCTTTACTGACAGGACGGTTGGATACCTGGATAGGAGCTTCTGTCTCTTTGCTTACAGGATGACTGGATACTTGGACAGGAGCTGCTGTATCTTTGCTCACAGGATGACTGACTACCTGGACAGGAGTCGCTGTCTCTTTACTCACAAGACGACTGGATACTTGGACAGGAGCCACAGTCTCTTTACTCACAGGATGATTGGGCACTTGAACAGGAGTCGCTGTTTCTGTACTCAGAGGACGACTGGACACATCGACAGTAGCCACTGGTCCTTTGCTCACAGGACAACTGGACACTTGAGCAGATGCCGCTGTCTCTTTACTCACAGGACGACAGGATACTTGAACTGGAGCCGCTGTCTCTTTACTCACAGGACGACTGGATACTTGGACAGGAGCCGCTGTCTCTTTACTCACAGAATGACTAGATACTTGGGCAGGAGCCGATCTCTCTTTACTCACAGGATGACTGGACACATAGACAGGATCAGCTGTCTCTTTACTCAAAGGATGACTGGACACATGGACAGGAGTCACTGCCTCATTACTCACAGGACTAGTTACTTGGACAGGATCCGCTGTCTCTTTGTTCACAGGATGACTGAATACTTTGACAGAAGCCACTGTCTCTTTGCTCACAGGATGACTGGATACGTGGACAGGAGCCAATGTCTGTTTACTCACAGGACGACTGGATACTTGAGCAAACGCCGCTGTCTCTTTACTCACGGGATGACTGGACACTTGGGCAGGAACTGCTGTCTCTTTACTAATAGGGCGACTGGATAATTGGACAGGAGTCGCTGTTTCTGTACTCAAAGGACAACTGGTTACTTGGACAGATGGTGCTCTCTCTTTACTTACAGGATGACTCGATACTTGGGCAGGACCCGCTGTCTCTTTACTCACAAGATGACTGGATACCTGGAGAGGAGTCGTTGTCTCTTTACTCACAGGATGATTGGACACTTGGGCAGGAGCCGCTGTATCTTTGGTCACAGGACGACTGGATACTTGGACAGGAGCCAATGTCTCTTTGCTCACAGGACGACTGAATACTTGGACAGGAGCCAGTGTCTCTTTGGTTTCAGGACGACTGGATACGTGGACAGGGTCCACTGTCTCTTTTCCCACAGGACGACTGGACACATGGGCATGGGACGCTCTCTCTTTACTCACAGAACAACTGAATACTTTCACAGGAGCCGCTGTCTCTTTACTCATAGGACGACTGAATACTTGAACAGGAGCCACTGTCTCTTTACTCATAGGACGACTGGATACTTGAACAGGAGCCACTGTCTCTTTACTCACAGGACGACTGGATACCTCGGCAGGAGCCGCTGTCTCTTTACTCACAGTACGATTGGATACTTGGACAGGGTCCGCTGTCTCTTTACTCACAGGACGACTGGACACATGGGCATGAGACGCTCTCTCTTTACTCACAGGTCGACTGGACACTTGGGCAGGAGCTGCTGTCTCTTTACTCATAGGACTCGTTACTTGGACAGGAGCCGCTATCTCTTTACTCACAGGACGACTGGATACTTGGACCGGAGCCGCTGTTTCTTTACTCACAGAACGACTGCATACTTGAACAGGAGCTGCTGTCTCTTTACTCACAGGACGACTGGATACTTGAACAGCCGCCGCTGTCTCTTTACTCACAGGACCATTGGATACTTGGACAGGAGCCGCTGTCTCTTTACTCAGAGGACGACTGGATACATGGGCAGGAGCCGCTGTTTCTTTACTGACAGGACGACTGGATACTTGGACAGTAGCCGCTGTGTCTTTACTCACAGGACGGCTGGACACTTGGGCAGGAGCCACTGTCTCTTTACTCAAAAGACAAATGGACACCTTGGCAGGAGCTGCTGTCTCTTTACTCACAGGACGACTGGATACTTGAACAGCAACCACTGTCTCTTTACTCACAGGACGACTGGATACTTGGACAGGAGCCGCTGTCTCTTTACTCAGAGGACGACTGGATACTTGGGCAGGAGTCTCTGTTTCTTTACTGACAGGACGACTGGATACTTGGACAGTAGCCGCTGTGTCTTTACTCACAGGACGATTCGATACTTGGACAGGAGCCGCTGTCTCTTTATTCACAGCATGACTGGATACTTCGTCAGATGGCGCTGTCTCTTTACTGACAGGACGGCTGGACACTTGGGCAGGAGCCACTGTCTCTTTACTCAAAAGACAAATGGACACCTTGGCAGGAGCTGCTGTCTCTTTACTCACAGGACGACTGGATACTTGAACAGCAGCCACTGTCTCTTTACTCACAGGACGACTGGACACTTGGGCAGGGGCCCCTGTCTGTTTACTCACAGGACCACTAGATACTTGGGCAGGTGTCGCTGTTTCTGTACTCAAATGATGATTGGTCTCTTTATTCACAGGATGCCTCGATACTTGGGTAGGCTCCGTTGTCTCTTTACTCACAGGATGACTGGATACTTGGACAGGAGTCGCTGTCTCTGTAATCAACGGACGACTGATTACTTGAACATATGTCGCTGTCTCTTTACTCACAGCCACATTCTCTTTATTGATAGAATGGCTGGATACTTGAAAAGATGTTGCTGTCTGTTTGCTCACAGGACGACTGAGTACTAGGGTAGAAACATTTGTGTCTTTAATCACAGAACAATTGGTTAATTGGACAGGAGCTGATGTCTCTTTACTCACAGGACGAATGGATTCTTTGAAATGAGCTGCAGTCTCTTTAGTCACAAGACATGAGACTTCGGCAGGAACCAACATTTCCTTACCCACAGGATAACAAGATGATATGATTATATCTGCCATCTCTTTACTCAGACCACCACTGGATTCGCTGAGTTTAGCTACTGATTTTGACCTTTTCCTCGTGTAGTGCAAATCTTTTAAAAGATTTGTTGTTTCTTGAACTACTTTTTCAATTCTTAGTGATCTATATTTTGCAGCTCTGTGTAGTTGTTCAATACTTGATTTTTGCTGCATTTCATAATCCTTTATGTCCTCAGTTTCTTTTGAATCTTGCTCTGAGAAAGCTTTGAATTGTTCTAGTTCGTTGTGTGTACTATTCATTAATGTTTGCTTCTTGCGTATATGTCGACAAAGAAGAATTTTGTCAAGTATATTTTTTTTATAATTATCCATACGTAAAGCCTTTAATACCAAACGGTTGTGGTCAGAGCCATCTATGTCATGATCCAGACCACAACGTTTATCACACTGCTCACTTCTGCACACGTGAATCAATGGACATAATTTCCTATACTTGCACCCGTGTTTCACATATTCCTCACACCATTGTGGAATACTGCACCTAACGATGCTGGCTATCGCCTTGTTTGTAAATGTTCCCAAACCATGCTGTTGTATACGTCTGTTGTTTCTATGATCAAAGAAGTCATGTGAGAGACAACAGCTGCGATTACAGCATTCAGTGATGAACTGCGTGCAGATATGAAGATACTTGCAATCTTCTTCTGTACAGTCACTGTCGGTGTATGCTATACAGATTCGTAGAGATCGCCAAAAGACAGACACGAACATAACTGTATCTTGTTCTTCAAAGAGTGCAAAACAGTACCAGTGCTTTTTATACCATGATACTTCATTGGCTTCTTCTGGAAGATCTTCTTGTGTCATTAGTTGTGAAAATTCTGCTCGTCCATTAAACCTGTCAAGAAGAATTGCAAACACTTTCTTCACTATCTCATCTGCTTCTTCATACACCGCACTGGTCGGAGCCATTCTCGATGGATTCACAGTATTTCTGTTTGTATCATCATTGTCGTCTTTCAGATTCCTGTTACAAAAGTTAGATATTTCCTTACTATCCGCTTCGAGTTCATCTCGGAGGCGAAGCACACACATACTTGTAGAATGATCACTGCTATTCCCGTTCTCGTCATTTGATTTCTTTGCTCTTTTTTTCTTTTTCTTCTTTTTCGATGACAAATTATTTTCATTTTGAACATTATTTTCCTTAATTTCAATCTGCCCAAAATTCATATCTGACTTTTTCATTTCTACAGCAAAGCTATTTGTAAGAGAACCTATGGAATCGGCCATTCCTGTGTCATTTTCCACGAATTTTTCACGTGTCTGGAAAAGAGCATTAACTTGAGCCACTGATTTTTTACAACACTTCAGACTGGAGCTGGGGTCTTCTGAAATTATTGGCTTTTGTTGAAAACGTGCCTCACGTTCCTCAATTTCGAGGGTGCTATATTTTCGAGGTCTAGGGGCCTTTTCGTCGCTTGTTTTTAGTTGTATATCTTTAGTCTGTTTAACACAAACGTCTGCTGAAGCCGGACTTGTTGACGATTTAGAAATGTTTAGTTTCTTCTGTTTCTGTTCCAGTTTTATTTGCTTATAATTGCGCTTTTTCCTTCGACAAAGAAGAATCTTTTCAAGTAGAGTATCTTTAAAGTGACACATACGATACGTTTTCAGTACCCAACGGTTGTGGTCAGACCACTTTATGTCATGGTCCAGATCAGAGTCCTCATCACAGTTTTCATTTTTACAAACATGGATCAACGGACAGTCCTCATTTTCATGTCCTTCTTCTTGGTTTTCGTATTCCTCACACCATTCTGGAGCACTGCACCTGACAATCTTGGCTATCTTCTTGTTGTTATATGCTCCCAAACCAAGCTCCTGGATACGAGTGCTATTTTGTTCATCAAAAAAGTCATGTGAAAGACATTTTCTATTATATCTGCAGTCGCCAGTTATAAAATGCATGCAGATGTGAAGATACTTGCAATCTTCTTTCTCACATTGATAGGTGTTGTATGAAATGCAGAGCCGTGCATGTTGCGAATAGACAGAAACAAAACTGATTTCAGCTCCTGATTTAAACAGTAAAAAATGTCTATTGTGTTTTTTAAACCACGGAACTGCATCAATATCTTCAGGAAGAATATCCCTTACTTCCATAAGCTCTGAAAATTCAGCACGTCCATTAAACTTATTCAATAGAATATTGAAAACTTTCGCGACAAGTTCGTCTTCTGATTGTCCTTCTGTAGGATTCTGATCATTCCTCTGCTCGTCACTGCTAGATGCTTGGACATTATTTTTTATCTTTCGTTTTCGTTTTCGTTTTCGTTTTCCTGAACTAACTTCGTTTCCTTCTGACATTGTTTCTTTACATTCTGCTAAAGACATTACTCTGTCAGGTATTTCGAAATGTTCTGTGTTGGTTTCTTTGGAGTTAATTGGATACCTTAAAACAAATAATAATTTCCAAATAAAATACACAGATAAATTATAGATAGATAAATAGATAGAGAGCAACACAACAGACAGACAGACAGAGAGATGCATAGAAAGACAGGAAGAAAAGAGGTTCGTTATAAAAACTACAGATAGCTAGATCGATGATATAGATTAATGAGATACATACAAGATAACATACAACATACAACATGATTAGATGGACACTAAGTCTGGGCTCAAAATAGCGTCTGCAAAGAGCAGTCCCTTTTGAGGACCAAGCAGATGAACATTCACCTGCTAAAACCACCAACAATCGGAGGTTATTTTTCAAGAGACATATGTGTGTACAATCATCTATTTAGATTGTAATTATGTTATTTTAATTCTACAATGCACTACAATACGCCATGATGATTTATTTGCAAAATGCCATATTTCTTTTCTTAACAGGACACATTTTGTTTGGCCTGCTATTATATTTATAACAGTAGGTCATATTTTACTTCC